>NW_013667563.1:93119-109811 GCF_000517525.1 Limulus polyphemus
GGATAGTTCTAGAAAATAGGTGGCGCCACACCAGTCACGTGACCTCGATGACGCAACAATAATTAGAAGTGTTCACGAACCGTAGTTTCTCTTCACCCCACTCTTGGTTATGATGTTATTGTACTTGGAATGAAGATATTTTGGTCAGATTGTTCTGCCTGGCTTGTTTGAGATCGAGTACACCTTGAGTGTTGATTTGTAAAACTTTGAGCATTTACCTGAACGTAGGATAAAGACGTCCAGCGAGGCCTGCGTATGGTCATGCTTGTCGAAGTAAAATAAACTGGTGTCTACAATCAGCTCATCAAGGGATTTTATGTCTCTGTTCCACACTTTCTTAATGAGATCAGTAACAAAAGCTATTAAACAGTCGAAGGAAATGGTTGTACGGAGATCGATTCTCGGTCTGGCAGTTTCAGTGTATGAGCGGCTGGTTCTTTGTGTATTGGTGTTGGTGCGGTTGGTGTTGCTTCTATATTGCGACACTGGTTGGTTTGTTACTGGCGGTACGTTGGAGATTAGAGGTTGTCGCCTGGTTGGTTGAGTGTTTCCATCGAATGGAGTTGGGGCGTAGGATTTGAGCTTTTTGGCTTCTCTTAGGACTTGTTGATATTTACTGCAGCTTCTGTATGAGGTGGCGTGTGGGCCACTGCAGGTGGCATCTTGACGATCTTATGAGCATCACTGACGGGGTGTTCTTCGCCACATCTTACCCTCTTGGCTCTGTAGGTGCAGACTGACTTTGAATGCCCAAATGTTTGGCAATTGTAGCATCAGAGTAGTGGGAGCCGAGTCGATTTTGCTGTCTCTACTGTATGGTGTACGTACCATAAGTTAATTCCGTTCTTGATCGGTTGTTCTGCTGCTTTTTTCAGATTCGATCGTTACATTCAGCTGGTTGAGTTTCTTGACCCGTGCGGGCTAAAAACTAACTAACCTGGTAGACGTTTAGATAAAGAACCGTTTAGATCACAGTTATGTGATTCAAACCGTTTGTCATCCGGGGTGTTTGAGGACTATTGAATCTTCCTGTGCCAAGAATATTTGATTTAGACACAATAGTGGGATGATTTATTTACGAAATTGTAGTTGATGTGCGCGATAGTGGGAGACTGACGAGAGGTCATGTCCAGAAGAGAGGTGAAGATAGCGAAGCGAAGTCAAGGCCAGTCAGGTCCATCTGTGAGAGTAAGACAAACGCGAGAAGAAGAGAAGACGACGACAAAGTACTCTAACAAACGGGCATTAACAGGGCTGGGCAGGGATCTATAAATCCAAGTGCCGTGGATAAGATCCATAAATCCAATGCCATAAATTTTGGTGTGGGAGGAGATGCTTGGGGGAGATGACCTGAGAAAGGTGATAAGTTGTATGTATTCTTTATATGTTCAAGGAGTTTGGAGAAGGCATGTTTTGGTACGGTATTGGGGATTTTGTAGTGGCGTATCCTAGCCGGTAGCTTTGGTTTATCGCACTTATATATATACATACATACATAGTTGTATAACAGTAATCAAAATATAAATAAATATCCAAAATCATCATGAAAGATGGCAGCATCGTAGAACTTGAAGTACACGTCATTTCTTAGTTTAAGCAGCAGTTTCTTTTCAATTGAAATCAATGCCAGCGAACTTAATCTTTCTTGTCCTTGGGTTGATCGGCAGTAAGATTATATTCGCTTTAAAGCAGAGAAAGATCGTTCAGATGAAGCTGTCGTGGAGTGTATTGTTGTGATCAGACAAGCTAATTTGATGACGAGGAACCCATTTGAGACTAATAATGGTTGGAGACAGCTTGAATGGGTAATGAAGAAACACTTCATTCAAGTTTTTCTTCATTACCCATTCAAGCCGTCTCCAACCATTATTAGACAAGCTAATCTGTATATTTCGGGGCATAGCCCCAAGTAATTCCTTTTCGTTCATCAAGGTAACAATTTCGTGGGCTGCCTTTATATAGCTGTCATTACCAGCTTTGTGGAAGATTTTTGTGTTAAAACTGTTGGAATTTTTTCTATTGTTATGTTCATGTAATTTAAAACCTGGTTTTCATTCTCTTTTTCATGAGTGAATTTGATGTTAGAGTGAACGTTGTTGTCGAAATGACTGTTGATGGTTGTTGTCTTCAAATCCACAAAATGCGTTATCGACGTATCTAACCTAGTATGTGGGAGGGTGTAGAGATGTGCTATTGGCCTGACTTTCTATTTTGTTGATAAACAATTCACATAATCCAGGTGACAGAGGGCTGCCCATGCTTAGGCCATCTATTTGTTAATAAGTTTTATCTTGACAGGTGAAACATAGTTTTAGTGCAAAGTGAAACAAGTCTTTCAAAATGTCCAAGCTCAGGTTGTAATATACAATTGGTTGGAATTTTTGATATAATTTCTAGAGTTAGGTTTGTTGCTTCATCTTTCGGTATCATTGTATGCATAGAGACTACGTCAAAACTGTACATTTTGTGATGATTGTTGAGAACACCTTCTAGAACACCTTTAATCTTATATTTATTGTTTTCATGCATTGGTTTGATCAGGAAATCTATGAATCGTGCAAGCTCATGATTATAGCTGCCATAAGTGGAAAGGTTGGGGCGGATGTCAATTGGGATTTTGTGAATCTTCGGAGCACCGAACAAACAAGGGGTACGTGCATTGGTGACACTTAAGCTATTGTACGTGTCTTCTGTGATGTCACTGTTCTTCTTTAACTTCAAGAGTAAGCTATTCAGTTGTCTTCCATTACATTTGTTAAGGTTTTTGATAGTTCTTTGAATTTGATTGAATCATTTTGGTGTTTTATTAATAAGTTGTTGTAATCTTCTGTTTCCATAATTACGGTTTTAACTCCTTTGTCAGTCTTTACTATATTAATTTGTGAATTATTCTACAATTGTTTTCGGGCTGATATTTGGTGTTTCGTGACGTTTTGTTTAATTTTATGGTTTTTAAGTAGATAATCTTCAATTCTACATGATATTTCATGGATGAAATAGCTTAGGTTTTGATTGTCATTTGGTATTTTGGGAAATCACATTCTGTTATTCTTGTCTTGAAATATCTTTGTAGTTTCATTGTCTGTGTTCTTATCTTGTGGATATTTACTTGTTTCTTTAATTTCGATAGATGAAGTGCTCTTGTTGTCTGTTTTTAGTTCTTCGTTTTTCTTTGGTTGTTGTACTAATTTTCTTGTTAAATCTTCTATTCCTGCTTTGATCTCTAAGGTAGGAACGCTTTTGTGCATTATTGCAAAATTTAGGCCTTTGTTTAGAATATCTTCTTACGTTGGTATTAGGATTATTTTGGATAAATTTACTATATTTGTGTCTTTGTTTTTTGTGTTGTCATGTTTACTGTTCGTAGACAGTTACCTGATGATGGCCATACGAGTGGTCGAAACGTTGTAAAAAAAAGTTAAATAAAAAATAAACAATCCACTCAAAAGCTGTATCTTTGGGGCTTTTATTTAAAGTGTATAGTGGATTTCCTCTCCCCACAACAACATAGAAAATATGTTGTGATTTTCTCGGATTTTGTTGTAGTGGTTTTGATCAAATATGTCGTGGTTGGGAGTAGAAAAGCTGTTAGAGAAATGTTTTGTGAAAAGTTTAGTTTTTAGTGAGTCTGTGGAAGCGGTAATATCTTGGTCGCTCTCTTCTTTACATACACTTTTAAAAGTTTTCCAAAAATGTCTGTCTCTACTTGAAAGTAGTTAAGGGGCGCTCACAAACAGTTGTTTCTCTTCTGCCCCACACGCGAAAGTAAGGTTTTAATCCTACTTTGGAATGAGAGATATTATGAACTGCGCGGCTAGTATGATACATACTGATAGTGAGCTTTACGAGATTTATGACTGATAATTTTAAAGCATATAAGGCAACAGGAGTTTATGAATTATTACTAATTTAGATGGGTAGACTAATATCTGGCTAAATGCCTGATTTTTCCTGGAGCATTCTGGAAGAGCCGTGAATGAAGAACCGAATGAAGAGAAGGGGAGCTTATTTTCATTGGAGCTTGAGCTAGACGTGGTGAAGTCAGGAGCACGTGGCACGCGCGTCTGTTTGTTTACACACGTGGTGGTGACGGCTAACGTTGAGGGCTGTCGATGTCGGTGATATGAGCAGAGTGATGCACAATACAGTACGTCTGTTTCTGATAGAAACTGTGCTGAAAATTTGTGAACTAATTTAATGATTTAAAACATTAAGTTTATTAAACTTTGGATTTAATTCTAATTTTTTTGACATGACTGAGGTAAAAGAATTTGAATTGGTTTGAACTGGAATGAAATAACCTGAATTAAACTTCAGGGAATATAGATTAAAGATAATAAAAATTTAGCATACTATGATGCGGTCCTTCCCAGGGCCTGGGATCTAAAGATCCTGTTGTGGGGGAAACTGGAAATATTAGGTTAATGTTTGTATACATAATATCCTATAACTAGCAATAAATGAAAGTGACTTATGGTACGAATCAGAAAGCGATGGCTTGTGTTTTAGTGGGGTTAAGGGCAACGTGCCCTTTATTACACCATTCTAATACTGTTTTGAGTGAGGTTGAACCCTAGAAATAGCTGTTTGTGGGTTACTTGACGTGCTCCAAATAACGATGTCATCCGCATATTGGGATGTTAGTGTATAAGTTAAGGAAGAGAAAGGTATGTTATTAACAAAGATATGATGTAGCGTGGGCAGAACCTCAGTTTCCCTTGGGGGGGGGGCGCCTCTACGAATTTGGAGTGGGAGGCCCAACTAAACATTAACAATTCAAATAAAGGGTCATTAAAATAAAATATTGGTTCTCAAGCAATTCTCTGTTTACATAGCATCTAAAAATCTATCACCAATATTGTATTTTCAAAGTAAATTTTCATAAGTAATTTCTACGAAACAGCAATATATATATATTGTGTATGTACATTAATTTAAATCAATTTATATCAAAATATAATTAACTAAAAAATTTTTTTCTAATTTTCTTCGCTGCAAAAGAATTTAAAAACATACTGTAATTAAGTATTTGTCCAAGCTGGTGTTCAATAGAGACTATGGTCAAATTACATAATCGTTCTTATAACGTAGTGGTACGCAAGAATGTTTTTATAAGTTTTAGCTCTGAGAAAGAGCGTTCTGCCGAAGCAACTGTGACGGGCATGGTGAGAAGTATACGTAATGCTACGGATACATTTGGGTATAAGTCAGTCAATCCACGCTCTGTAATATAGCTTAAAGTTTTTAGAGCAGAAACTGAATGACGCAAGATTTTAATTTTGTCACACAATTCAACTGGACCAATGTCACTGCATGTGAAAGTAAAGTATGAAGTTTCGTGCAGTTTTTGAAAAGTTCTTCATGACTTGTTGATATTGTTTTAGAAATATCAAAGATAAATTCAAAAGGCATCAATCTATTTTCTAGCTGTTTGAATCGTTCTCTGAACGCAGTAGTAGATATGTCAATTAGACGCAGAAAAAATCTACACTGAACTTTTCCTTCTGGTTCACGATGGGTTCATCTGTTACCTCATATAAAAATTGTACTTTTGTGAGTCTCACGACGTCACAACTTTCACTGAATGTAAGTTCTGATATTGTTTCTGTCACCAGATTTTTGCTGTCTTTATGGCATCGCGATAATTCAACAGTTCTGTAGTGCACCCATGAATTAAGTCAAGCGCAGCATCAGGTTGCATATCCTTGGATTGTATAATCTTGCTCACACATTTTATTTTATACCATACAACGAGGAATACAAGAAAACGAAATTTTCATAATTCTTTAGCAAGCGCTTGAATATTTACCTTTAGATTCTTCATATACCTTCTCGAGAGCAGATTTGATGTCTAGTAGTTGGTAGCGTATGACTTTGACGGCATTCACTTTGTATTCCCAGTTCGTTTCTGGTAAACCCTTTACTGAAAAATTAATATGTTACTTTAAAATGTCCCACCTACGAGTTGAAGCCGAAAACAAAGTAAACATTTTCTGTATGAATTGAAAAAATGAAATGGATACAAGAGATGACTGAGCGGCTTCTGACATGACTAAGACTGTGTGTATTACATGGGACATAAAATGCTTTTGGATTTATTTTTAGTATACGCGTTTGCAATCCTGAATGTTTTCCTTTCATATTACTCCTATTGTCATACCCTTGACCTCTGCAATCACAAAATGACAGCCCAAAGTTCTTTAATATTTTCAGCAGTTCCTCTGTCAATCCAGTACCAGTTGTATCTTTCACTTCAATGAAGGTAAAAAATGCTCACAGATTTCGAAGACAAATCCCTCTTGTGCTGTAACAAACCTTATGATAACTGAAAGTTGTTCTTTATGACTCATGTCATGAGTGCAGTCAAGCATTATGGTATAATACTTTGATGCTGCTACTCTAACCAATTTTTTTTCCCTTGTTTTACCAGCTATCAGTTCGAGAATCTCGTTTTGGATGTTGGGACTCGTATAATGATCTTTTGTTTCTTGTAAGCGTCTGACATGCTCTTGCATTATTGGATCAAATCGTGTCATTAATTCTATCTCACTAAGAAAATTGTCAGTTTTGTTGGTACAATTGTCTGAATGATCCTTAAAATAATAAATTTCTTTCTGCCAAGCTATGTATAATGGCAATCAGCCGTTCTAGAACACTTCTCTAATGTTGCTTTTCAATATTCAGCAAAGTTTGTTGCTTATCATCAGTTGTCTTTCCCGATTTTAGTCTGACATCAAGTTCTTTCCATTTTTCCATGCATTTTGCATGTTCTGGGGATATTTCATGGTTAGAAAGTGTCTTAGACATGTCATCCCAAGCAGAAAACCCGAATATCTTGCAGCAGTATCAAAATAGTCCACCTCAAGAAATTGAGGCCCAGCATGGCCAGGTGGTTAGGGTGCTCCACTCACAATCTGCGAGTCGCAGGTTCGAATCCTTGTCATACCAAACATGTTTGCCCTGAAATACAGTGAGACCGAATTGACGTACAGAAGTAAATTACACTATTCCATCATTCATCATGGCCAGGTGGTTAGGGCGCTCGACTCGCAATCTGAGGGTCGCAGGTTCGAATCCCCATCACACCAAACATACTCGCCCCTTTCAGCCGTGGGGGCGTTATAATGTGACTGTCAATTACACTATTCGTTGAAAAAGAGTAGCCCAAGAATTGGCGGTGGGTGGTGATGACTAGCTGCCTTCCCTCTAGTCTTACACTGCTAAATTAGGGACGGCTAGCGCAGATAACTCTCTTGTAGCTTTGCGCGAAATTCATAACAAACCATAACAAACAAACGAGAAACTGAATAAATAAACCACGTTCGCTCATGTGGCTCACCATTTATACATTCCCTATAGTAATTGTTTAGAGTCAATCGTCTATTATTTTTGTTAGTTGAGAAGGAAAACTTCTTTATTCTTTTAGGTCCAACCTTTACTATTTCACAGATAGTAGGATTTTCAAACAAATCTAGCCATTTTGCTGGATCAGATACACCTAACTACTGTTCTTTCATGGATTGTTTATATATTGCATGTTTTGTGTAAGTAACTTGTAGGGGTACATTTAGGGAGTCTTAAGGCTAATTTAAGGACTCTTTTCTGTTGAAGTTGTAGCTTGTTTTTAATTGTACTAGTCATGTTGAAGATGACTTGGTACCTATGTTCTATTAGAGGGCGTATATAGGCTGATTAGATTTTTATTATAGTTGGTGGTTTGCAACCTTTCTTCTTGCCTGCAATTATCCTTAGATGTGCGACGCGTTTACTAATGGATTTGTGAATGTTTCTGAAATGTTCAGTCCATGTAAGGCGGCAGTCAAAGGTTATACTTAGAAACTTGGCTGTGGGGTATAATTTGATTTCAGTGTCGTTTAATTTGAGTTTTACTTTTTAACGTTTTTTTAAATGTTTGTTAAGGCTATTTCGAAATATATAATTCCTGTTGTTTCAATTGGATTAAGTATCATCCTCCAATCATTACACCAACTTATAATAGCATCAAGTGATTTTTGTAGTCTATTTGCTGCTATTAGGGGGTTTCGCTAGATGCTCCAAACAGTAATATCGTCTGCATATTGTGAGAAGTATGTATATGTTAGATTGGGGAAAGGAACGTTGTTAACAAAAAGAATGTAAAGGAGAGGTGAGAGGACAGAGCCTTGAGGAACTCCAGCAGTAATGTTAAATGATTTTGAGATGATGTTGTTAACTTTAACTGAGGCTGTGCGATCACAAAGGAAATTAGATATCCATCTAAGTACTGTGTTATTCACTTCTGTATTGTGTAAGGGTATCTAATAGCATTGTGCCAGACAGAGTCGAAGACTTTCTTTACGTCTAGGAATACAGCTAGAGTAGGTTGATTATTGTTGAATGCCTTGTGAATAGATTCAATTATCTGGTTAGGTGATCTACAGCTTGTCTGCCTTTACGGGAGGAGTTTTGGATATTTGGTATCAGGTTGTTGTTTTCACAATAGAGTAGTCTGTTTGATATACGCTCAAGTAATTTATCTAAACAGCTTAAAAGACTGATTGGTCTAAAGTTGTCAGGATTATAATTATTTGTAGTACATTTGGGAATAACTGTGCTGATAGCTTTTTTTGTCCATGATTCTGAGTAATAGTCTGGTAGAAGTGATAAATTCTTAATATTAAGTAAATGTAGTAATAGGTTGTTCGTTGCATTTTTGAGTATTGTTACGAATACCATCATGGCCAGGAGCTGAGTTTTTATGATTTAATATTCGTTTTAAATTCGCCTGCAGTGATTTTTCTGTTGAATAAGTCAGGATTGTCCGGTGATGTTTGTGATTAGACGCAGGTAATAACGGGGTGGGATGTTATATGATAGTCAATTTTTTGTTTGAGTTGTTGGTTGAACTGTGGTGAATCGATGTTTGAAAAATAATTTTGGTAGTAGTCAGCTAACAAGTCAGCCTTATCAGTGTCTGATTTGGCAGTGATATTATTATACTTAATGTGATGAAATAATTTGTTGTTGTTTTTCTCAAATGTTAAAGATTTGAATTTTTTCCAAAATGTTTTTGTTTGATTTTGAATGTTGACAGTTTTGTTGCAAAACTGTAGCCAATTGTCGCTTCTCAAGAGTATTATTTTTCTTTTAATTAGAGCGTGTATTCTTTTTATTTCTGGTTTTATTAACATGTCTCTCGTTGCCATGAAGCTTCTTCCTAGGCGTCTCGTTTCAAGAAATAAGTTATGTATTTCTGGATTTAGCTTCCATTGTTGTAGTGTGTTACCTTTTTGTTCTGTGTGGGTTGCTTTTGTGTTGGTTGAGTAATGGCTTTCGTAACATTTTGTACCTAAATGTCTAGGTCATCTTTGCATGTTATCATGGTATCTACCTATCTATCTAAGTTGCAGTCATCCCTCGTTGGATGTAGCACTCCGTCAGACCAGTCCAGTATTTCCTATTCCTACCATAACGTGTCCATCTGATTCCTACTTCCACCACTATATCGTCCTTCCATCTTCTCTTTTGCCTTTCCTTAGATTTTTTTCCCTGTCCTAGGTTGCCATTCCATTGTTCTTAATGTCCATCTATTATCGGAATACCTTGCTACATGCCCAACCCATTTCCATTTAGTTCTTAGAATGAACCTCACTGCATCTATTATATTTGTTGTTTTTATTATTCTGTCATTTCTCCATCTGTCTTGTAGTGTTTTCTTTCCATAACTCTTTGTGTGGTTTTTATCTTTTTCCTTATCTCTTTTGTTGGTGCCCATGTTTGGCAGCCATATATTAAGGTTGGTAGTACACACTGATCCATGATCTTTTTCTTCAAAGTAATGGGGATATCTTGATCCTCTAGAATTTCTTTATACATTTTAAATCATCGCCATGTTGCCTTTATTCTTACCATGATCTCTTCCCTTGTTGTGTTTTCCATTTTGAGGGTTTTTCCTAAATATTTGTACTCTCAATTTTGATGGTATCTGTATCATGATAATTGGTCATATATTTGATTTTTCCCTTATGTATTTTTAATCCGGCTTTCTTGCTACTGGCATTCAAACTGTTTGATAGGGCTTCCATCTTTTTGTTGAATTTGTAATGCGAGCTACATCATCTGCAAATCCTAGATCTGTTAATATCTCACCATCTATTTTTATACCTTCATTTACTAGCTCAGTTTGTCTGAATACTTCTTGCAATCTTGCTATAAACAGTTTCCGAGATATTGGATCATCCTGTTTCACCCCTCTCTCTATCTTTATTGCTGATAATACCTCTTTATCAAGATGTATTTTTGCTGCTTCGTCTGTGTGTGTATATATATATATCTTAAGATTTCGATGTACGTTAGATTGACTTGTATTCATTTGATTTTTATATTATTTGATTAGTTGTATGTAAATTATCTGTTGTTGAAATGTTTTCCCCAAATCCAGTTTGTTCTCTTGGTTGTTGTTCGTCCAAAATTCTTTGCAATCTTTTTAGTAGTTTGCTTGTGAATGGTTTATATAAGTGAGATAATAGGCTTATGGGATGGTAATTATTTATATCTTGCTTGCCTACCTTCTTTTATAAAACTTTGATCTTGGCCTCTTTCCATTTCTTTGGTATCTCTTTTAACTCCAATATTTTGTTAAGAAATTATGTTATCTGCCTTAATGTTTCAGTTCCACCTGCTTTCAAATTATCGCCGGTGATCATATCGTTTCCTGGAGCTTTCCTACTCCTCAACGCAGTTAATGCATTCTCCACTTCCGAGACTAGAAATTTTAACTACTTCTGTTTTATCTGCTTTATTGTTCTAAAAAAAAAGTTATCTAGATCTTGGTCTTCCTCCAACACTCCAAATCTATTTCTTAGATTTAACTCAAAATCTCTTTTATTTTCCTTTAGATAATTAATATTGATCTTGAGAGCTTTCTTCTGTCGTATAGTTTTCAGCCTCGTCAATCTTTTATTTATCTTAATTCTTCTATAAAGTCGATTTGGTTTTTGTGTGTTTCCATCTGGGATTTCCCATGTCCAATGCCTTCGTTTTTGTTTCTCAAACAAAGTGTTTCCTATTACTAACTGTTCTTTTTCTGCAAACTCCATACGTCTTTTATCTCTTTAACCTATGACATATTGTCCTATACTTTGAAACGGTTCGTTGTCTCCTTTAATTCCTATTTTGGCATTGAAATAGCCCATGGCTAGTTTGTAATTAGCTTTCTCTCAGTACTTTTTCAACATCATCATAGCAAACATGGATTGCTATCATTGCTTGTGTGTGTGTGTATTCTGTTAGTTGTTTTGATTTGAAATTAATTATTTCATAAGAAATAATTAATAATCAGGGGCGCTCGAAGATTAAGCAATCCTCCTTCACCTCGCACATGGATTAGAGATATGGGCTTGAATTGAAGTATAAACAAAGTTTGATAGGTTAACAGGGCGGAAATTTATATATTAATGATAAAAACAAACAACATAACATAAACGGCCGATCTCAGACAGATGGTCCATCAGGACGGCGAGGATCTATAAATCCTATGCCAAGAATTTGATGTGGGGGGGGGGATAGGGGAGTACCCCGATAAAACCCACTTTTACTGGTAAGAAGCCAATCCGTTACCAGTGCCTGGTTAACGAGAAGAAATAAGTTGGAGAGGCAAAGTGAAGGCTGATGCTGGGGGTTGATTAATGTTTAGTGGAGTTTCTGGTTCTTCGGATGTTTGTCAGGAATTTACTGAGTTCGAGTTCAAGTTCAGGTATGGTTGTGACGGAGTGAAGTCCTCGGTGTCGTTGGTAGGTGGGCGGAAAGCACGGAAAGGTTTGTCGGGTATGTCGTGGTCGGCGGAGGTGTCGATTATAAGAGCATTGGGTGAGTTTGACGAGGAGGGGCTGAATGTGGATCTGGGCTGAGGGGCGGGAAGGGAGTAAGTTGGTACAGGTTGCTGGTTTATTGAGATGCTTCAATGGTTACTGGTAGAACTGGTGGCTGGGTATGGGTAACTTTTTTTCTTCTTGTAATAGTTGTTTGGGTTGTCTTGTACGTCTGTCTCAGGTGTGGGCGAAGTCTGAGTTGCTTGGTGTACTGAGATTGATTGGGTTGTACAATGGGTTGTGGAGTTCTGGTAGGCGGCGAGTGTTGTTCGGATGTTGTGACACATGGGCTAAGGGGGTAAACTGGCAAGGATAGGGGCGAGGCTTCCGGTATGGTTTCTCTGCTTTAAAATGGTGGAATTCAAGAGAGCAGCCGTGGATGAGGTTGAAGTCTGTAATTATTTTGGAGGTAGTGACGACTTTCATGAAGTGGGAGGGTGAACCTGTTTTCTTTGATGTAATACTGTGTACTGCGTGGATTTTTGAATTAGTTGTGGTTTCGAGGGCTTGGTGGATTTCTTCAGGTGTAAATGATACGTGTGGAGACTGGCATTGGTTTTGAGGGGTTGGAATGTGATGGGTGGGTTTGAAGACAAAGGTGGCAAAGGTAACAGAGGTCTTCGGGTGTCCTGGGCTGGAGGAGTATACCTCCCTTGCGTAGACGACGGGTACGCTCAGGAAATACGCGGGCTTGAGGTTTGTAGCGGCGAATAAAGTTGGCGGTGTCCCGCGGCGAGAAGTCGAGCGGTAGACCGTCGATAATTACTGGCGGCGTAGGGTAGGAGACAGTCTGCTTACAGGATTAGGTAATCAAATACAGACAGCATATTGTGAATTACTTCGTTAGTTGCCGAGGTATCCGTCCTCCTGATTGGTTGATATATCCTACTGTCTCTGCCCTTCTCGCTACACTAATCACAGTAGTCAGCCGGTG
The DNA here is from genome assembly GCF_000517525.1 of Limulus polyphemus. NCBI lineage: Eukaryota > Metazoa > Arthropoda > Merostomata > Xiphosura > Limulidae > Limulus > Limulus polyphemus. The sequence goes on from NW_013667563.1 coordinate 105,903, forward strand.
ACCTTAGCCAGACTAACAAAGCCTTCTCTGTGGTTAGAAGTGACCTCTGTAGCGATGTATGCGCTACAATGGTTCGTCTCAATCTCTTTTCATAACTCTTATGCAAAATTTCTACGTCTTGCCACTTTGGCAAGTGTCAGTGACCGTCTATGTGTAACACTAACGAGTTTGATATACGGTGTTTTTCATATCATTTTTATGCTAATTAATTATTACATCTACTTTCAACATAGTGTGAAACTGGACAACCACTGCATGGAATTTTATATATATATTGCACTTTTTCCTTTTCTGTTATTGTTTTTACATTTCTTGTTAACAAATTCCCTGATATTTGAGCCCGATGCATATGTTATTTTCATTCCTGCTTCCAGCAGAAATTTGTCTATATTTCCAGCTAGCTTCGAATGTGGCACCGTAACAAATTCGTCTTTTACATCTTCTTTGTTTTCCAGCTATCTCCCAAGCCTTTATCTTCAATCAATTTATTAACCCCACTGGGTACATTAATTTCTTAAGACTATCACCACCCTAGATCTTTAGTAGAGAAAAAATTTTATGTCCGTGATGTGGATTTAAAAACTAATCTGAAATACACTTGAGGGTAGCAACGACCAAGTATGCGTTTAAGTTGATTTTTTAAAGTTAAGCTTTGTTTGCCAGTATAGGGCAGACACGAGTATATAGTAAGTTTGGGTACAGTTAATTGGATTTGCGAGTTTCTTTGTTAGGAAGGCGATGGTAATGTTTTCATTTAAGTGTTGTGGGTAGCAGTTACGTTTCAGAATGTCATGTAAGAACGAAATTTCAGAGTGTAGATTAAGATAATGTGGAGCACAGTATAAACGAAACCTTGTTACATGCTTACTAAACAGAGCTTACAACCGTAAACGGGATAAAGCTATCAAAGTGTAAACAGGAGTACTTATTTTATTGTTGTTGCTACAGTTAAGTAAACTTAACAGGAATTAATCCGGTGATAACATAAATGTTAAACCAGTAGTTATAAGTTTTTGTATTTATTTTGTCCGCTTCTTGATGCTGATTCAAGTATAGACAAATAATTGAGAACAAAGAGTGGACAGAACTGACCTATGATGTCAGATTTCCTGCTACACGAATTCATTTGGTCAAAACTTACGCCCACCTTTAAATGAAAATTAGGTAAATAAAAACTGACACCTTCCTTTAAAGAAAAAAACTGCCATGATTAGAAAACGTATCTAGGTAAGCCACGTTTCACCAAAAACCTCTCTCTATTGTTGCCCGCAGAGGGCGTTGCACAAAAGGGAAGAAACTTCTGGCTTGGTCAATGACCCTGCGTCAATATGAAAGAAAACTCCAAAATTCGTCATGTAAATTTCATAGACTCCTCAAAATATATTTAAACATAAAGGTGACGACTGATATATCACAAATCATAATAAAACATATAAATCTAGACAGAAACAGATAGAAATTAACTAGTTCCCAAATCACGAAACGAATAAACACTCAGGAAATAATGTCCTTCTTTAATACTTGTAAAAACAACACATATTCACATCACTTCTACTTGAAGAACAATTACATATATACAGTATATTTGGAACCTCCAAGACACATGGGAAGTCTTATCTTTTAATATAGTCTGTGTACTTCTTAATACGTGTAAATACGAGAATTGGGCGTGGCCTAATTCTTAAGATGCTCAGACTGTGGCCCCACAACTAACTATCATAAGCAAGAGATTGGGTTGGGGTTCATCCCCAGATCTAATAGTATTTTATTAAAAGGAAAACAGAAAGTTGTAGCATTCACTACAATTTTGAGTTTTTTAACCAACGCCCTCTCCCACAAAACTTTCACGCCTTTCTTCCAATTAATTTAACTATTGCTGTTCTAAATATTATAACTTTATGCCAGATATCTTATAAAGATGTGACTGAACTAAAGGTTTGCCTATGGCTGGCTATGCACTAAGGTTAAGTCATAGTTTAATTATCTAAGGCTAAGTCATAGTAAATTATCTACGGCTAAGTCATGGCTAAGTATAGTATAATTATCTAAGGCTAAGTCATAGTAAATTATGTACGGCTAAGTCATGGCTAAGTCATAGTATAATTATCTAAGGCTGAGTCATAGAAAATTATCTACGGCTAAGTCATGGCTAAATAATAGTATAATTATCTAAGGCTGAGTCATAGAAAATTATCTACGGCTAAGTCATGGCTAAATAACAGTATAATTATCTAAGGCTAAGTGCTATCACTGTTCACGTATAACATTACTTTTTTATTCCAATTCAGGGTTCATTAAAACTATGTGATCCTCTGAACAGGCTTTTCTCACTGAGCATGCCCACCCCGACCCCAATGGCTCAGCGGTAAGTTTGGAATCACATAACGTTAAAACTGGGTGTCGATACCCATGGTTGGCACAGCACAATAACCCATTGTATAGTTTTGCGCTTAACTACAAACAAATAAACAAAAGTCTCTAATAAAAAATGTTTTAGAATCTCAAAGTTGTATCCCAAAATAGCTGATAAAAGTGATAAATAGAAATTTTATCGTCCCTAGGAATTGAGTTGTAGGTCGAAGAAACAAACATTAGGAATTCTTTTTATTATTTTATTATTTTTATTATTTTTAGGATGTGCTTCCGTACATCCCTAAACATTAGGTTTGTTTTTGTTTTTTTTGGAATTTCGCGCAAAGCTACACGAGGGCTATCTGCGCTAGCTATCCCTAATTTAGCAGTGTAAGACTAGAGGGAAGGCAGCTAGTCATCACCACCCACCGCCAACTCTTGGGCTACTCTTTTACCAACGAATAGTGGGATTGACCGTCACATTATAACGCCCCCACGGCTGAAAAGGCGAGCATGTTTGTTGGGATGCGGATTCGAACCCGCGACCCTCAGATTGTGAGTCGAGCGCCTTATCCACCTGGCCATTCCGGGCCTACAAACATTAGGAATTCTTTTTATTATTTTATTATTATTATTAGGATGTGCTTCCGTACATCCCTAAATGACTCCATTGGCTCAGCGGCAAGTCTAAGATTTGACGCCACAAAACACTGGGTATCGATACCCGTGCTAGGCCCATGTGGGCAAGCACAGATAACCCATTATTTAGCCTTGCGTTTAATAACAAACAAATGTCCTCAAATTATCACATGTTATCCAAAAAAACGTGGTCTAAAACTGCTAAAGAGTGTGACAAAATTAGGACAGCTTCTAACTAGCGAATTAGCATCAGGATTAATGTATCAAATTGAATGTAAAGGTTGTGATGGTACTTCCATCACAGAAACTAAGCGACTGCTTTCAAGAAGATTGAAAGAACATTTGAAAGCGCCATCTCATATATTTCAACAAAATCACGCCTTCGATTTTTGAGATGTTAAAAGAATTCACATACAAAATAATAGAAAAATTAGAGAAGTTTTCTTTATCAAAAACAAAACCTAACAAGGGTACCTATTGTTATGAACGCCTTTTATAAGCTGGCGAAACACGATTCCAATTAATTATACTTATTAATTATGGCATTATGTTAGGCCTATTATTTTTAACACTACATTCTTAATCTAGCCTCTTAGGGATTTTTTAAGGATCAGAAGAGTGTATAATAAGAGTATTTCAAACGTACTATATTCGTCATATTCACTGCCGACGACGCGTTTCGTTCGATAATAGGCTTAACACAATATCTTATGACAAGTATAATAATTTAACTGTTGTTTGTTTTAATAGTAAAGCCACATCGGGTTATCTGCTGGTTCCACCAAGGGGAATCGAACCGCTGATTTTGACGTTGTAAATCCGCAGACTTACCGCTGTCCTACCGGAGGACATTAACTATTGTTGGGTGAGCCCGGCATGGCCAGGTGGTTAGGGCGCTCGACTCGCAATCTGGGGGTC
>NW_013667563.1:110665-150029 GCF_000517525.1 Limulus polyphemus
AGCAGTTACGTTTCAGCATGTCATGCAAGAAAGAAATTTCAGAGTGTAAATTAAGATATGTGGAGCACAGGTTGTAAGCTCTGTTTAGTAAGCATGTAACAAGGGATAAAGCTATCAAAGTGTGTAAGGAGACCAGTGAACGTCTTTTTTTTTCGGTAAATTGATGTGGAAAATCCATTAGCATTACGGTTAATGAGCATGTCTAAAAAAGGTAAATTATTATTATTTTCAACGTCACATGTAAATTTAATGGCAGGATGTTGTGAGTTAAGGTATTCTAAAAATTTTGAGCATTGATCACTATTATTAAAGAGAATAAAAGTGTCATCCACGTACCTTCTATACAGAACAGGCCTAAAGTCAACTGGGCTCTTATGGCACTTTACCTTGCTACATTTGTAAAAAGCGCCTTTAAGTCAAACTTTCAAGTTTCTTACATTTGAGGTTTAATCCCTTCAATCTATCAATAAAATCTGGCGAGTTTTTTTTTTAGGTGCGAATCACTTATTGTTCCCAGAGTGCCCCATAAAGGTCTTGGTAAACACTTAGCCAATCTGTGTGGAGCAGAACACACGTATGACTGATTGGCCTCATTTGCTTCTTCCAACAACTCTTAACTATTTTTTCCATTCTTTGTCTTGTTTGAATCTTTTTCGCTTCATTATTGAACCGGTTAGCCTCGCATTCTATGAAACTCACATGTTTTTCATCATATGTACTGTTATCACCGAGTCAATTTGTCATTTCTCTTACGTAGTCACTTTTGTTTATTATCACTGCTCAACCTCCACTCAGTTTTCCTACCACTTCCCTGTATCTCCTTGGTATAGTACTTTTCTCTTCCCATTTTAACGCCTGAAAACATGCAGTCACTCCTTGTTTAAAATCTATGTTCACGTCCTTCTCCTCCCACTTATAGTTCTTGTGCACTAACTCCGCATAATTCCTTCATTCGTCCCTGTGTCGAATTTTATGCCTAATGAGAGATCCCGAGTTTCTGTATCCGATAACTGTCTATCCGAGAAATTTAAAATCAAGTCTGACCTTCCTGCTCTGTTTCACTCACTGTTCATACATAGTTGCGTTAATTTTCTTTTTAATCTTTCGCTTTGCATTCGTTTATCATTTTTTCAATCTTCTCATTAAACGTTCGGGCAATATTATATCACTGATATCACTTCTTAACTCCTCTAGTCCCTCATTGAATGGTTTTTCTTTGTTTATTAACTGTTTAGGCTCACACATGGGTAGACCTTGTTCCTCCTGGTAAATCCTGGAGAAATCTTCTACGAAGTACACAACTGGCCAGCTGTCTCCATTTGTAAAACTGCCGCATTTATAGTTCTGGTCTCCCGCCATCACTTGACATGTTGACCCGAATCATGACATATGAGTGCAATATGTTGGAAAGGAAACAGAATGAATCAGGATCTTATTCACTTCTTACGTTTCGACACAAAGCCTTCTTCAGAGAGAATGGTATAAACAGTAAGTAATTTTGGGGCGCTCAGAAAGTGTTGTTTTTCTACAGACCCACAGAGGAATTAAGATTTTAAAACTGCTGGGGGTAGATCTTATGGACTGCAGGGCAGGTATGATACATACCGATATTTAAGCTAGTGATTGGTAGTTTTGTACTCCTTTAGGACAGGGATTAATTCCTAACTAGAATGGGTAAATTGCTGTCTAGCTAATTTGCTACAAAAGCATCCCAGAAAAGCCGCAAAAAGTTCGACATGACGAAAGAAGAGAAGGAGCACGTGTATTTGTTTACACACGTGGTGGTGACGTCAAGCGTTGAAAGTTGTCGATGACGAAGATGCGAGAAGAGACGCTCTACTAAACTGAATCGATTAATACAACAAAACTGACTTTTAACTTTTAAGATATTATATGAAGTTGAAATAACTGAAGAATTAAACTTACAGGATATTAACTGAAGATTTTAATTAAAGGTTTTAGGTAAATAAAAATTACGAGTTAAGCATTCTAGATGCGGTCCTTCTCAGGGCTTGGTATTAGTAAATCCAATCATAATACAAACAATGAAATGAAATGAACTTGGCAGTAATTTTGATTTTTAAATCTCACAAGAGGTTGAGAGACAATCAGGGGCGCTTAGAAAATTCTGTTTCTCTTCAGCCCCACTCGCGAAATTAAGGTTTGGTCATACTGGGAATGAAAATATATTAAAACTACATGTAAGGTATGATACACACTGAATCGCATGAGATAATTTTGAGCATTGGTTTATTGATTATTACTTATTAAGGTGGGTACTCCTAACATACAAACTATTTAAATATTGTGCAGCGTCCAGGAAAAGCCGTAAGACGAGAACGAAGGAAGAGAAGAGAAGGAGAGTTGACGGCTCCACGTGGTACTCACGTGGAGGTGGTGTCGGCAGCTTGAGTATTGGCTCGGCGGTTCTTGACTGGCTGTGACAATGTAGCAAGTTCCTGGATTTGAGAATGGCATGTAATACTATGTAAAGTGATTTAAAGATTAATACTTTGAATAGTAAGTCGATAAAAGAAAGTTTTAAGTTTAATAGTATTAAACTCGAGTGAAAAATTATTCAACTAGAACTTGACATTACATTTAACTTAATTTGAACATTACGTGAGATGACACCTGTTCAGGGCTGGGATCAGAGGATCCAAAAGTTCAAAGGAAAAAAGTAAATTTGCTGTGGTGGGAAACTGGAGTACCCGTAGAAAACCCACTTTCACGGCCAGGGCGCCGAATAATATACCTTGACCGTGCCCGGAAGAGGCTATAATGGAAGAAATACAAGGGTTGTTAGAAGCAAGACATTGTACATAAATAGTAATAAAACACGAGTAAACTTTGGTACAATGATAAGACATTAATTGCCTAAACGGTTGAGTAGGCGTATAAATGGTAATTCCTGTTGACGGTTGGTGGTTGTACGTAATAATCTGTATCACTCTGAATTATTTTGTCACTCTTGGTGGTAACGGTTTGATTCTGCTGGCTAGAAGTTAGAAGGATGTCTGTGGACGTTGTGGAATTAGCTGTAGTGGATCTTGGGGTCTGGGTCTTGACTGTATGCTAACTTCGTCTTTGATGTTGTGGAATTAGCTGTAGTGGATCTTGGGGTCTGGGTCTTGACTGTATGCTAACTTCGTCTTGGACGTTGTCGAATTAGCTGTAGTGGATCTTGGGGTCTGGGTCTTGACTGTATGCTAACTTCGTCTTGGACGGTGCTGAACTTGGTACAGGTGAGTGTCGTTTTCGGCTGCTGGCTCTCTTCTGCGTCAGTCCGGGTAGAGTAGTCCTTGACCCGTGGAATAGGTAAAGCTACATTAGTATCTGATGGAGTTGTGATCGGCGTCGAAGTTCTTGGAGTTAAAATTAGTGGAACGGCAGGCTTGCTGGTCTTATTAAACTCCATTGATGCGTGGGGACGTTCTGCTCTAAAGTGGAAGGAATGAAAGAAACAGCCATTAGTTAAGAAGTGGTCAGCTGCTTGTTTAGAGGTGATTACTACCTTCATGAACTGGGAAGTGAGAGCTGTAACTCTGGATCGGATCCGGTGGACGGTGTGAAGTTTGGACTCAGTGGCTGCTTCAAGGGAATGCTGGATCTCGTCTGAAGAGATAGAAAGATCGACGCCCCTAAGAAAGACAGAGAAGAAGATAGATTAGCTCTTAGTGGTAGAACAGATGACATTAATATCGGCATTCCAGGGATTACATAAATAAGCAAGGTCAGACTAGGTTGAGGGCTGGAGAAAAACTCCGCCTCGTCGAAGGATCCTAGTTTTCGTCGGGTGAGTAGATACTCTCTGGCTTAACTTGGTGGATGAAGGCGATGATTTGTCGAGGAGTAAAGTCAGTCCGAGGGTAATCCATCGACGATAACCGGTTGAACAGGCGTATTTCTCGGCGTAAAACTGGCTGTCGAAGGAGATATCATAGCAGGTATAAAAAAAACTCGTCTGATTAGCTTGGCTACTAGACTCGGAATCTAAAGAAAAGAAAAAAGATGGTACAAACAAATACAGACAGCACATTGTGTATCCTCTCGTGCATGTGCTGTTATGGTAGCAATTGTATATCTTTTGAAGAAACAAGTTAAGCTTGTTATAGAGCTCTATGTTTTGGATAGCATCTTTTGTCACCAGTTCCAACCGATTGGCTACACAGTGTACGATTTTCACTTTGGGCTAATTCTGCTTTAACTTGACAGTAACTCCATCTCTCACTCCCTGCATGACGGAAGCTCCATCACTGGCAAACCCAACAAGCTTTCTGAAGGTGTCTTTGGGTTTTAAGACACACTGCTACTTAAACGCCTTTAGGATTGCATCATAACAGTTCTCTGCAGTCGCTCTGGGTAGTGTTTCCGTAAAGGAATTTGTTTGAACAGCTGTATTGGTTGAATATCTGAAAAAAAAAATATATTGTGATCACTCTAGGGTTCTTTTGCCACTTCATTTGTTACTCTTGGTGTTTTCATACAAAGATTTGAGGAAAATCATTGAACTGAGAAATGAATAATTTCTTAACCCATATAAAAGACTTACCTGATGGGTGAAGAAGGGGTTAAACCTCTTAGCTCCATTGTTTAATATTGGTCCCTAGCTAATTTATAGAAAAGCACCATTAGCCCCCCCCCTCTAATAAAAATATTTAAATAATAAATATAAGAAATTCCATATATTTAATTTTAAAAAAGGCCCTACATTAATAAGGCCTGTTAAATAATAGTTCCTTTATCAGATGTTGTATTTTCCTCTAAGGCCAATCATTAATCCTAAAATTGAACCTCTTAACAAAATCTACTTGATGATGAAAACATTGATTCAAAAAATAGAAAGGAAAGTTATGAAATTAGTAGCCTACCTTACACAAATAATAAGCTGTTCTAGAACAGCAGCGTCTGTCGCTTCATCACAAATGATTGACACTCTTGATACTCATTTTAATTTTCTGCTGTTCTTCTTCGCTTATTGCTGTAGTGAATTCCTTGCATTGTTTGTCTGTTCTATACAAGTTTTCAATTGGGACTCCCTTTATCTCATCTAATTGGCAGATCCAGATAAAGTCTGTAAAGGGCCTATTGTTTTTTGCAAGAGCATGAGTGTTTCTGAAGAGGTAGCCAAGGTTTTCAAAGACTTGCTTATTCATTTGCTGTAGCATCCTTTTAGCTTGTGAGGATCCATTTGGTGCTGACTTAGCACCAAGTGCATCATTATGTTGTTGGCTTATAGAATGCTTTGAATCCTCTCTATGTGGTGAGAGCTACACTCTTGAACGAATATTTGATTGGATAAACCATGTGTTTCACAAGTTTTACAGAACATAAGTTTCCTTTCTGCATCATACCACAGTCAGGATTTGAAATTGGAATTTGTCAGCTGTGACTGCTAAAATGTTTACACACGCTTATCCTTATATCGTGTCGAATTTTCCTGAACCCTTTGTCTTTTTTTTCAGGTTCCTTAACAGATGCCAAGTGACACCACAGTTTAAGGAGTATATAAATGGGAGGCCGTATAGGCTAGGCGTTTAGTTCGACTTTAACATTAGTTACAAATAGATTTATTTAAATCTAGGTATGCAGTCACGAGTGGATTACACAAGTCGTCAATTCGAGGAAGTTTACAGTTAGAATATAAAATTGTCTCGGAGACTGAGATTCAAAAACACATATAATCTTTTAATGTAAATTATTAAGATACACGGCAACATCGAGATTACCGAAAGCATCTTGGAAAGCTTCAATACTAAGTTTACTAAATTCTTCAGTCTGAGCAGGTAACTGTTCTTTTAATAGACTTTCAATAATACACACTAAATTCCTTACTACAACCAGTAAATTATCTATTACAACATCACATGAAATACGCTCAGAAATACTTTACTTTATGAGTTTTCCCTTAACATTGTACATCAATTCCTAAGTACGTTATTCGACTGAGAGAAGTAGCAATGAATACTTACATGGAACTTGTACAGAAAGTATTTTCGATATTATGCAGAAAAGACATCTTCAACGATGATGATTGTTCAGGGATGGCAGGGTCTGGCAACATCTAGCAGGAACAGCCATGGAGACAGCAGCTTCTTTCTCAACATCAGAGGACTGCACTTTCGATCAAAAACATGACTTTTTTATACACAATTTAGTATGTTTTTACAATGATTCAAGTAGTTCTACATGCTTATTTTGAAAGCAGATCTTTTGTCACATTGGTCAATTCAAATGTTTTACCAATCCACAACCAAAACTGTCTGTTAATTGGTTTATGGTCAAGAGCTGTAAATTGGCCACCTATATGCATGTATTTCTCCTGGGCTTCCTTCTGATCAAAGTTCTGCCAGTGGTCTTTTATGTTCTTTTTATAGAAGCTAACATAAACTTTCTCGGAGCTTTTTCTCAGGTACTGATGTGTTTGTTTGTGTTGGTAAAACAAACTGTTGGTTCATATTACAGCCTGGAATGCATCTTAGTTTATACTCAACGTATACATTTCATTTCTTGGTCAAGCATCGTTATTTACCTTTTCAGGGGCATTCGTAAAGAAGCACAGAGCTGCAGCTTGTCCAGGATAGAAAGTTTAGTGACCAGAACAGTATTATTAGACAATCACAAAAGCGAACTTTCCCTGACATTTTCATCCCCTTTTGGTGGGTTGTACCAACATTTGTCTTATATAAAGTGCAACCTTTTAAAAAAAATGGACCAAAAGATGTTTTTGTGTGGGTTAAAATTTTCGAGTTTGTAGTTAGGGAATTTACTGATGATTTTGGTGTGTAGTGTGGGCATGGATAGGTGGAAAGTAGACTGTGATGCTGTTTTGAGTAAGGGTCTGTTCCAGTCATCCAATTGTCAACACAGGGGTGGGGGTAAGTTGGTCATTCGAGAAAGTTTTTAGTCTCAGAATACTGTTAAGATTCAGTGATGGGAGAGAGATAGTTTTCATTCTTTCAGTTTTGATAAAGTCCTCTGACCTTAAGATTATCAGTTGCCTCAAATTACCTTCTATACCTATGTGCCCTCTGATGGCCAGATCTTGATGTAAAAGCCAATTTCAGACTATATAACTGCTTGAGCAGATTATCCCTGTGATCAGCTCAACATTGTAGCACACGAGTACTTAGCTGTGCAGTTATGTCAACAAATGGTTACATAATTCTCGAAAATATTATATGTATATATACTACAAAATGTGTTTTTGATAGTCAATACACCCAATGAACTTACTAGTATCTAACACAAAAGTAAAATATTTATATAATTTGTCAAGATCGCTTTTAATTTCATATTTATCATTAGCACCACCATCCACCAGAAAGGTCATGACATTGCACTATTTAAGAATTTTATCAGTCACTCTTGTTACAAATTCCTGAAATCTTTACGTTCATTTAATATATTGCAATGACTTGTGAATACACTATCAAAGCTACCTATTCAAGAATTTTAAAATTGAACTTCATTTTAAGCGGTAATTAGCCCTATCAGTAGGTGATAGATTAATATCTAACTTATGACTTGCTAGTACTATAGTGCAGCAGATAATCGAAAAATCGTTCAGATTGTGATAAAAGCACCAAAGTTTCAGGAATTGTAGGTTAAACTATAACAATACAACACAGATTGGAAGCCATCAAATTCCTTATTTTATCATAGTGAAACTCCCCCTGCCCCAAACTCCACCCCACCAGAACAAAATGAGTCAAAATTGACGAGATTTGTATATCTAATTTCAATATTTCTGGGGTATTTGTCAACATGACTTGAACCAAATAACCAAACAATAAATACTTGCTTCAACTGCATGTATAATAAAATACAAATTATCTGACACCATGTCAGTGTTCGTGTCTAAAGATAAATATATATAATCAGTGTACTCATGTGGGACAAAGCAGCCATCATAACAAATTGGAATGCAATAATTCAGTTTTTACATCTGGTATATTGTACAGCACAAGCACACAAAGCTGTACAACTCAAATTCACCTTACAACACTTGCAGAAACCACGACGTGTTGTTCTGCGTCCACAGTCGATAAGTTCGAAACAAGCTTCAGTTTTCACATCTGGTACATTGTACAGCACAAGCACACAAAGCTGTACAACTCAAATTCACCTTACAACACTTGCAGAAACCACGACGTGTTGTTTTGCGTCTACACTCGATAAGTTCGAAACAAGCTTTACTGGATTTCAGTAATAATATTCACTTTGGAATCCATCGCATGAAGTCTGTTCCCAACCCCACTTTGTCGGAGAAGGAAGATCTCAATTTGGGTGCAGTGTTTGGCTCCAGACATATCCAGCCTGAAATGCAACTCTCTTTAAATGCTCGGTCAGCACCCCTTTTGTTGATGGGATGTTCTCATTCCTTTAATTAGGTTCAGCAGTGAGATGTATTTCTGCCAGGAAGATGGAGTAGTGGCTATGGAAAGGAAGGTACTGAAACGAGATGTATATTGATAACCATTGGGCTGTTTGGATGGATTTGTTTTGTTGCAGCTATACTTTATTGTAAAGGTTATTTGACGTATTGCATGTTACTGCACAGTCATATTGTATTAGTGATTTGATGTAATCTTTATGTATTATCATTATTGATTGATTATTGCATCTTAAATTGGTACTTCCGACTTGTTGGAAACAGGCATGTATTTTGACATGTTATTCACATGATCTTTTCTAGTGAGGTTTTTGTGTAGAGTTGGACCTAGGAATTTTACAATAGCAGTAAACTTCATTGTGGTGTCATATTATTTTAACTTGGTTTCTAGTTAATACTTCTACAGAAGATTATTGCTTGAGTTTTGGTGGGGTTAAGATTTTCTTGCACTCATGTGAAATACTCCAGACAGTGACGTCATCAACATATTGAGATGCCAATGTGATAGTTAATAGGGGGGGGGGGACATGTTGTTTATGAAGAGAACATAAGATAAAGGGTTGATTCTTGTAGAACTCCTGCTTCTAGTGGAAATGGCCTTAAAATTACATTATCAACTTTCATTTTTGTGACCCTGGTAGAGAGAAAACTTGAAATATGGTTTTTAATAATCTAACTAGATGATCAGTGGGTTAATTGTTTTTTGTTTTTTTTACCTGCATTTTTACGTTATTTTATTATATATGTAATTATGAAGTCTGTTGGTAAATATGTTCTTCATGAGTTTGCCTTTTGTATTAAGCAAACTTATTGTTCTGTAACTGCTTTTTTTCATAGGGATGACTTTGTTTAAGGGAAATTTCCAGCTTTGGGATAGTAACCAAATTGAATCGACGGTTTAAATAATGAGGCGAGGTGTAAAAATGACTCTTTTGGAGATACTTTTAAGAATCTTTTTCTGAGGCTGTGTTTTTCAGTTTCTTGGTGTTAATTTTAATTTATGTTGTGGAAATTAAACGTGAGTAAATCTTGTAGTAGTTGTGATGGTTATTGTTACAAAGCAAGCCTGGAAACATGGGACTGAATATATGCTTTATATTTAGACGTGTAGGTTAACGTTTGCAAAATGTTATGTGTTGAAAGAGGGTATATTGGGTGTTCTAAATGTAGAGTTATTTGTGAACAAGTGAACTGACTTTGGCCATGAGAATAATGAAAAGAACAGGGCAGAATATGGCTTTATTCAACTAAATCAAATATATCAGAAATGATGGTGTCAAATAACATTCACTCTAACAATTCAAGTGCCATCTGCAGTTTTAGAGTATAAGGTAACAATATATTATTAGGTTAAACATAAAATAATAATTACAAAATATTCACAACATTTACCCTGCCTTAAAAAAATCGTAGATGTCAGAAAAAGAAACATGCGAGACATCAACATTACATGAACACCCTACTATAAGTTCAACCATCAGAAGGCTTCCTATTATGCAGCGAACGACAGCAACAGGGTGCTTCTTCTGTCATATTTTGACGTGCATTATCATTAACGACCATAGGTGCTTCATTAGGAACCTTGCAAATGTCCCCACTTGAGGGACTAGGTGATGGGACGCAGGTGTCATTAGCCATTTCCGTTTTTGTCTCTTCTGAAGGTGTAATGACCACAGGTTTCACAGTAGAATGAATATCACCTTGTGGTGCTAAATATCTAACAGAAACTGTAGTTTCCCTGTTGTCTGCGAGACGAACATGTGCATATTTCGGATCCAAAATTTGGACTTCATCCACAAAAGGCTCTTCCTTATGGTGACACACATCTTTTATGAAGAGCTTTGCCTGGCACCACAACCCAAGTTGGTATCATACTGCCACTGGATAACAGTGATCGAATGGAATGTAGAGCGCCGAGAAGTATCACCTCCCATTAGGAGATATCCAGACCTCTGTACTTTACTGCCAGAATTATAGCTTTCCAGATAATAACATTGTAGCACTCAACTTGACCATTTTCTTGTGGGCTATATGAAGTGGTAAGACTAGTAGTGATTCCTTTATCATGAAGGAAGTTCCTAGGCTCAGATGACAAAAAATATTATCCATAGTCACTATGTATGTACCGAGGCATGCCAAAAATCGAAAAGAGCTGACATAAAGATCTGAGCACTGAAGCAGACGACAAGTTAGGACAATGGAATGTGAAAGGGAATCGTGAAACTCATCAATGATTACGAGTAGATGTCTGTTTCTAGTTGCAGATGGTAGAGGACCTTTAAAATCTATATTAAGTCTTTCAAAGTGCTGAGAAGTTTTGATCAGCTGAGCTTGTGGAGGCTTGGAGAAAGTAAGCTTTATCTTAGAACATATCGAACAAGAGATAATCATTCTCCTAATATCTACAGAATACGGAAGGTTCCTGCAACAGATGAAGTGAGCCATTCTCTTATGCCAGGATGACTCAGAGAATCATGAAGTTTATACAGTGAGTCGGTATTAATAGCTGAGCAATGACTCCATGAAAGTATATCAGCAGCCACGTTGCACTTACCAGGTCTATAGATGATATTGTTGCTGTATGATGACAGTTCAAGATGCCATCTTATGATCTTCTCATTCTTTATCTTTCCGGCCTCTTTATTGTTAATGCTACTGATTTTTAGTCTGTCATGAATTGAAAATAGTGTCCAAGAAGGTAATGCTTACATTTATGCCAATAGAATAGGCTTCTTTCTCTATTGCAGAGTGACATTGTTCAGATGCTGACAGTGTTCTTGAGAAAAACGCCACCGGATGACCTATCTGATTATGCATAGCAGCAGTTGCATGATTAGATGCGTCTGTTTCAACAATGAAAGGAAAGTTGTGATATATAGCTACCACGTCTGCTTTTTTAAAGATTTGAAAGACTTTTGAGTGGCAGAGGGAAGTGTCTGCATTAAATTTTCTCAGACAATCGGGGAATCCCCTGCGAATAATAGGAGAACATCCAAAGTGCACAACAGAGCAACAGAAGATCCATTGGAAGTGGTAATTCCAGTAGTGGGTGAAGTCACTCAGGATCCGGCTTTATCACTCCACCACTAATGCTATAGCCAAGAAGGCTTATGGATTTGACTGAGAATACACAATTCTCATTATTGAACGTAAGCTGACACTTTTCGCCAACTTCAAAGAATTTCTTTAAATTTGTGTCATGTTCTTCTTAAGTGGCACTGCAAATTGTGACATTATCAATATAGGCAAAAGTGTCTTTAAGATTTTCCTTGGAGATGATATCGTCAGTGACACGTTGAAAATTAGCTGGGCCATTTGTCACGCCAAAGGGGATCCGTCGGAACTGATAGAATCTGATTAGCCTCAAATACAGTGTATACCTCCTATTCCTCCTTTAAAGGAACTTGGTGATATGCGCTTCATAGATCCAGTGTACTATAGACGTTACAATGTGAGATCTCCTTAATATTAACCAGCTATAAATGGTAATGGGTAAGCATTGAGAAGTGTGAAACGATTAATTGTCCGTGAGTAGTCGACAACCATTCTCTATTTTTGACGTTCATTGGTTGTAACAGGTACTTGAGCTCGCCATGGAGAATCACTAGGTTCAGTAATACCCTCTTTCAAGAGTCTTCTGACCTCAGAATTTATGAATTTCATATCCTGTTTAGATTATCACCTAGATTTATCTGCGATAGGTCGGCAGTCGAGAGTTAGATGACAAAATAGTGAGGTTGGTGGTACTGAAGCGGTCTTTAATTCACATAATTTGAGTGATGGTTACTCTCCATTGAATGTTATCTCCACATGTTTGTGCTTACTCAGGACGTCATGACCAAGTATCACGTCTGCACATAAGTCCATTAAAGTGATGAGTTTGACATTCTGAAAACCACAGTTATCATATTCTAGTTGAATGTAGCAAATTCTGGCAGCCTTTGCAGAAAAAGATGTAGAGGCCATGGAGAGTTCTAGACAAGCTAGTCGGAGTTGATGCAGACACTGCAGCCATAAATGGCATGGCAGCCGAGGTAGTTCCAGAGGCTGATGATCTACATACTTAGCAAAGTAGGTAGCAGCGATTACAGACAGCATCTCTAGCTGGACACTTACTCTGAGGCTTCATGCTTGAATTAGAGGGGCCAGGATCACAAACTGATTCATATTTGTGCCAAAATAATGTAGGGTCAAGTTTGGCCTAACCTACTGAGGTGAAGAAATATCTACAGTTGTCTGCTTTTTGTTGTCTTACTAGTTTTTAAATTTGATTATTTTGATTGTTCATTAATGGTTTCATTGTGGTATTACACGTTCTGATAAATGTGCAGCCTAAATGCCACTTGTCAAAAATGACAAAGGCTCTAGTTGGGAGGTTGCTTCCAGGTAGGCAGATTCTTATGCTTCCTGGTTTAAAAGCATTCTGTGGCCATTTTTGTAGCAAATTGTTTAGGACTTTGGGTTTGGCACATTTCATGGGGACATTGACTCACCCACCCCATTGCAAAGTGTTTATTTGAAACTATGCGTGTATTTGGTTTACAGTATAGGATTTCTTTAGTCAGTTTTGGTTCTCTGTAGGTGTCCAGTATGCCTTGTATAATAATGACATATTTGGGTGGTGTTGACGTTTGTGTGTTACTGGGATGGAGCAAATAGTGGAGATCAGTAATATAATACAAATACATCATATTTTATTAATATAAAAACGAATACACATGAATTAGAGCAAGAACACAGTTAATGAAATATCTGAGGTTGCTGGTTGAGGATTGTGTAAACAGGCTGGAATTCATCATAACAACAGAAGCTTAAATATATGAATATGGTAACTGAAATTCTGAGCATAGTACTTCAGTAGATAAGAAAGGCAGATTTTAAGTTGAAACTACTACGGTACACAAAGTAGTTTCTCATTCATATTGTGGGTAGAGATAGTCCCTACTGACCTTGAAAAGTTTACAGTGGTGCAAGACTGGCCTCAACAAATTTGTGACCACCATCTCCGATATTACCACACCATTACCTGCTTTCACTAAAGCTGATGAATATCTTAAATGAACCAAGGAATGTGAGCAAGTGATGGAATTGAAGCAGTGCTATAGTAGTTATAGGATGGAGTGGAACTTAGAACTGTGTATGCTCATGGGTACTGAACACAGATACTGTATGATAAAGAATGAACTGCTCGTAGTTGTAGTCTTCATGAAACACTACTTGTATATTAGAAAGTCCACCATTTGGATGAACCATGCATCACTGAAGTGGCTTATGAACTTTAGAAATTATGAAGAAATGACTGCAAGTTGCAGGATGGAGTGGAATATATAATCATGTATGATCATTGCTCCTGAATGCAAATATTGTATATTGAAGAAAGATTTGCTTGAAGCTGTGATCTTTATCAAAAACTACCTGTACAATAGAAAGTTCACTAATTAGGGGAACCATGCATCACTGATGTGTCTTATGAACTTTAAAAATCCAGAAGAGATGACTGCATTTTAAACAACACTGTTGCATGAGTATTACTTTGTTATACAGTTTCATCCAGATTTACAAGTTCTAATGGTTATCACAAATGATGTTTCAGGGGCTCTGGGAAGAGCAATTGAAGGATCCAAAACTAGCACGTGTACTCCTTGCCATGCCACAAGTTGAAGCATGGCCAGCATAGATTGAGGAATCTAACATGGATGCTTGTAATCTGTGGCACTTGTATAAACAGTTATGAGTGCAGGAAGGTATGTTGTATTATTGTTATCAACAGCTGTGATGCAACTAATGGCATCCAGAGCTCTGGGCTCTTTATAGTCGTGAAGAGGACAAGATGTGAAAATGACCAGAACCACCATGTTGGCTGGAGGAGGAATTTCAGTGGCTGCAGATCAAACTACATCAACCCACAAGGCTTTAACAACTCATGGTGAGCAGGAAGTTCATTACTGTCCTAAAGGACTTGCTGTTGAGGTTCAAATAAGGGTGAGAGTCCTAACCCCCAATTATTCAGTGTATTTGAACTAATAAAAATGTACTTTTTACTTGTGTGTATATATTAATTAAATTTACACAATATATATATATATATATATTTAATTAATACTTTTTTCTATTTTTGTTGTGATATATATATATATATTTATGTATATATTGGACTGTGTAATATATTAATTTCTTTATGAGTTATCATTATTTAAAGTTTTTTGTGTTATGCATTTTTTGTTTATATTATGTTTCATCTTTCAGGTATCCTGTATGTATGTATATATTTTGTAAAGGGTTTATCCTGTATTGTTAATTTTAGTGTTTTGATTTCTTTAATTTGCTATTTAAGAGGTTTTTTGAATTTTTTTTCGTTTATTCTGTGCATATTATTTTGCTTTTAACGAAAGATTATGTTTTATGTTGTAGAATTGTATTTTGTATTAATTATTATTATCATCGTTAATGGATTGTGTGGCCTGTTTCCTGCACATATGATATTGTACCAAGCGTTTTACAGGGGTGAGAGAAAGTTGCACTGTTCTCTTGACCGATGTGCGGATTTATTTAATTATTATTTTTTAAATCTTAAATTTAGCAATGGTCAGTATAACCTTAAGTTAATGGAGGAGGGAAGAGGAAAGTTGTAGTATGCAGGCATACCATGTGTTTGTTACCCGCTTCTTTAATATAGAATTTTTACAAGATATATGGGGTGTATGTAGTTTAAAACAGAACATTGGTCAAGGAAGTAGCAAACTTCCTCTTGCCTTAGTTACGCATTGTTCTGGATCATTAATTTGGGATGATTGCTCTTAGAGAAAATCAGCACAACTGAAAATACCACAACCTAAAGCTATTATTATCATGAGAATACAGGGAAACTTCTTAATATGCAACCTTGGCCTTCAACTCCAGGAAAGCTATTG
Organism: Limulus polyphemus; assembly: GCF_000517525.1. Taxonomy (NCBI): domain Eukaryota; kingdom Metazoa; phylum Arthropoda; class Merostomata; order Xiphosura; family Limulidae; genus Limulus; species Limulus polyphemus. Next base: position 125,972 of record NW_013667563.1, read on the forward strand.
CCTAAACCCATAGAAAGCAAAGTGCAGTCTGATTCCACATCGTTCATACTGAATTGCTCAGATCAATTTGAAGTGCTTTTCAAAAACTTAGTATGCACTCTCAGAACGTTTTTCAAGCACTTTTTTTGAAAGCTAAAATGTACATCAAAATCAATCAGATTCCACCGAAATTTTATAAAATTCCTAATCGTTTGTTCAACATAAGAATGTAGACTAAAAAAAATACTTTATTTATTACATTCAACTCCGCAACATACATTATAGTTAGATATATCAATGTATTCTGCTATTATAATATTTTCAAGTACTTTTGCTAAAAAAAGCCCCTTTTCAAGTACTTTTAAGCCCTTTAAATTCCATTCTCAATTTCAAAGATATGTATTCACCCTGATTCCAGCATAACTCTAAATTCAGCTCCTAAGCTACTAAAACATGCTGACACCACAAAAGTTACAGCCCTTTGGTTCAATCAGCACCAGAATCATGACCAGCTCTGTACAAGAAAATTATCAACTTTGGCACAATAAATTGCAGTCATGAAATATCCTTCCTGAACTCAAGAATAATAAAAAAAAAAGAGTATAGGAGATGAAGAAGGCCCATGAAAGTCTCATCAGTTTCTGCATCTTGTAATAACAGACAGACAGCCACAGACAATTGGACCTCAAGTCTGATGGCAACAATGCCAGGCACAAACATTTAAGTTGGTTAAGACGTTGGCTTTTACAGAAAGGGAAAGGTTGGAGGAAAGGATGAACAAAAATAGCAACAGAAAACTGGAATGAAATGTCATGGCTGCAGAAGGTCCTCTTATACTTTCTTGTAGAAAATGTCTACAGAAGACCTTGAACTGCCTTTTGTCACTTTACTTAAGTTTTTTTTCCTAAAATATATTTCAATTTTGTAAAGTTCCCATTTAGTTTCACTATCATTACGAATTTTTTTAGTTTAAAGTTTATCAACTAATGTCATAGTACAATTTTATTTGTTTATTGTATTATGTGTATTGGCGATTTATTAATTACATCTCACTAAGTTGTATTAATTTCACTTTCCCCAGTGAGTCAGAAGTAAATTTAAGGACTAACAATGCTAAGATATTAGGTTTGATTCTATGCAGTAAGCAGAGATAAGATAGCCAATTGTTTAGTTTTTAATACTAAAAATAAGTGACTTTAAAACACCAAAATTTGTTATTTTTCTTTAATTGGACACTCAACATTTGACTTTTACCACTTTTTCATGAGCGTTCTGAAGCATTTGTAGCATTTTGGGCATTTCACAGTAATTCAAATGCTTCAAGTATTGAGAAAATGCACGTATTAGGAAAAGTTACATGTGCCATACATATATATACAATAAGATTTCTTGTGCACACTTAGTGAATGTATAAGACAAGTTATGCAACGAAGGTTAACCAGAGATACGTTAATGAAGTATCTATAAACGACACTACCACAGCTATACGATTGTTTATGAAAGCCTCATGGGAGAGACTGAGAACGAGACCATTATCAACAGACTGATGCCACTGTAATAGAGCAAAAGTTACAAGAAATGTTTACATTAATTTGGACACAGTTACTAAAAAAAGGGATAAGTTGGAACTTTGATGTAGTATCCATATAAAAATGTGAGGAGAGATACAAGCAAGAAGGTTGCCGATTTACTGTCTTTATCTATAACCAATGGTCAAGTGGTTTTTGTTCCAAGAATCATGATGATATTGCAAAAATCAACCAATTAAGTGTCAATCTACTTGCAGGTAGATGTGTACACTATTTGGAAAGTCGTAAGAACGCCAGAAAGATTCAGTATAAGGACCCCTGTTTTGGCCCAAAAAGTCTCCCGGCAACGAATTAAGAGCTCTAACCATGCTGAAGTTCTCCTATAAGTCTCTACAGCAGCTATAGAAGTCAGTCTCTCAGAGTAGAAAGTCAGAAGGAAGCCTCCAGTCTTTTGAACAAGAAGCCATGTCTACAATCATACTGCATCTGTATAATGTTTCCTGCTGAAACTCTATGTAAGTAAGTTATTGCCGTCTCTTTCTAGAATTGAATAACGTAGCTAGGATTGGATATATAGTGTTAAGATATGACTGAACCAAATTCAATTAATGTAATAATCAATAACTTATTGGTAGTGTTGAGTAATTTATTGGATGTTATCGAAATAAAAAATAGCAATTACCAGCTCAAATTGATGAGTTTGATAGTTTTGATACTAATATACTCCAAGATACTTTCAGTAATTTCGATATAGCCGATGTAGTGTATTAAAAAGTGTTATTGTTCTTGAATCTCAGCCTCAGAGTCAGTTCTTTATTCTAACCGTAAACTTTCTCGAGTTAGTGACTTGTGTACTCCACTTGTGACTGTATTTCTGGATTTAATATAAATCTATTGTGACTGGTGGTAAAGTTGAACTCCAATGACAAGCCCACATGGCCCGCCTCTTACAGTTCCACTAAAACATAAACCATAACTGAATGTACAAAGCTTAAATGGTTTGAATAATAAATTTAAGCTTTCTACTGTCAGTTATGGTTTATGTTTTAGTGGAACGCTCCTAGAGAAGCTGTAAAGCAAAACATTAAGTGTCCAATTGAAGAAAAAATAACAAATTTTGGTGTTTTAAAGTCATTTATTTCTAGTATTAAAATATTTTTTGTACACCAACGTGCACTACAGAAATGAAATAATTGTTTGGCTTTGCATTAAAGAAAAACTAGTTTTTATTTACTATCGCTTTCATCTGTAACTGACTTTGTTGTTCTTAATTTTTGGTTATATTTCATCTTTTTCTGGAGTTTTATTATGTTGCTCTTCATTTTAAGTATGTGCAAGTTAAGTGTGTTAATCTGACTTCAATACCTCGTTTGTTATTTTATTATTACTGCTGAGTTTATTTATTATTTTATTGCTGTTCAATATGATTGGTTGACTGTAATTTGTAAGTTTCTAAACTTTACTGGAGTTTATGTTCAACATTATTATGTTATATGTTCAGTTTCCCATTTACTTCTGTAAAATTAATTTTCCCACTTTTGTTGAACTATCTTTTAGTTAAACAACTATCATTTTATAACGTTTTAAGAATAATTTAGCTCACTATGTTATCTTTAGCACTTTAAGAAGGGTGTGGTAAATAAACACTATGTATCTTACTTGAGAGCCAGGTGAGGCATATAAACACATATTCCTATGTATTAAAGACAGGTGCGGTTTTAAAACCACTATGATTGCACTCTCTTTCTTTTGCTTACTTTCATTGGTTAATGCATTTTAAAGTTATAATTTGATTGGATAAGCACCTTTATGTCATTAGATACCATCCAGCTACCTCTACATCATCACATACTAGCAAATGAAATATCTATTTATAGTATTTACCTTAAAACAATGAGTTGTATTTGAATTAGATACATTTTCTTTCAGTTATTTGCTCATCATGGACGAACCATCTATGTCATCCTCATTCACGAGTACCAAAAAACGCCCTTTTAGTCCTCAATCAATGCATAAAATTATAGATGAATGGTGTGATGAAGAAGAATTGTCTGATTTGAGTGGCACATTACTTCAGGTAGCAATAATATTTCAAGTGGTGAAAGTGAGCCCGAGAAATGTTCAGATAATAATCATACTGGTAACATTACATGGAAGAATGGGGATGATTTTATGCCTCATGAATATTTATTCTCTAAGGAAAATTCAGGAATTTGTGATTCATTTCCTATTCAAGAGAATGCACCCGTTATTGAATATTTTCTAGCCTATTTTGATAGTGAACTTATGAAGAAGATTGTAGACAATACTAATATGTATCAAGAATTTTGTGTACAGAGTTATGATGTACATCAAAAGGCAAAAAAGCCAGCATTAGAGTGAGACAATAATTGATGAAATGTACCATTTTTTTTTTTCACTTATTTTATAATGCCTCATGTGAATAAAAAAAAAAAAAAGAAAGAGTACTGGTCAAAAGATGCCATTATTGCTACAGATGTTTTTGGAAAATACATGACCAGAGACAGGTTCCTTGAACTACTTAGGTACATTCATTTTGCTGATAATGAGCTTCCTGATGAAAGAGATAGATTGTGGAAGATAAGGGAAGTGATTACTATTTTGAGGGAAAAGTTTCTGCTTTTTTCTGCCCATTCCAAAAAATTGTAATTGATGAATCCCTAATGTTATTCATGGGGAGATTGACATTCAAGCAATACATACCTGCAAAGTGTCAAAGATTCAGAATAAAAATCCAAGTTCTCTATGACTGTGAGACCGGAATTATTTTGGATTTTGTTGTGTATACAGGTACCGATACTGAAGTTGCTAAAAAAGATCCTCATGGGGCTTCAGGTGCCATTGTGAAAAAACTGACACAGAAATATGAAGGAAAAAGCCACCTGTTGTATATTGATAATTGGTACTCTAGTCCTGGTCTATCTTTATATTTGGATTCACGTAATATTGGCAATTGTGGAACTGTAAGAGAAAACAAGAAGAATGTTCCTAAGTTTGTTAATCTGAATCTGGTGAATGTGAAAGGAAGAAAAGTGGTAATTTGTTGGCTACATGTTGGGATGATAAACATAATGTGACAATGTTTACCACTTTTCATTAAGGACAAATGGTTAACAGTGAAAAGGTAAATCATAAAACAAATGATGTTGCCAAAAAGCCTGATTGTGTAATTGACTATACTCGAATATGTGGCTTATTGATAAAGCCACCATAGAATGTGTTAGAAAATCTGTAAAGTGGTCAAAGAAGCTTTTTTTTTTCCATCTGATGGATCTAGTTATGCTAAATGCTTATAATGTGTACCTAGTCAAAACGAGAGATTGCCATTTGAAATTCAAAGATTTCATTAGGGAGTTTATAAGGCAACTTCTTGAAAAATATGGTACCTTGACTAGTGTTAGGCCTAGTAGAACAGTGAGTGGTAACAATGATAGGCTGAGTGCTGTAAATTTTATGGAAAGACACTATTCTGACCACGTACCTTCGACAAGAACTAAAAAAAAAAGGGTAAACACAGATGTTTTGTATGTTCTAATAATAGCAAGAGAGAGAAAAAGACTACCTATGTAACAACATGGTGTCCAGAATGCAAGGTTGGGCTATGTTTAGGTAGCTGCTTTAGAATTTATCATACATGAAAAAACCTTTTAGAAAACTAGGTTAGAATCTTATTATTAGTGTATAGAGTAATGAAATTTGTTATTTTAATGTTTCTTACCATGTAAAAATGCTTATATTGTAAATAACTGTGCTTATATGATTTAGCTATTTTTTCCTCTTTTTTTTTGTGGCCTGTGTGTGAAGCAGTATCACAATGCATGTCCTTAAAGGGTTAATATAGCTTCCTCTATGGAATTGGAATTTTCAACCTGAATGTTATCTTTTGTGTACCTGGGCTAAATGGCCATGTCAGAGATAGTCTGGCAGACTGTATAATGAACCTGGAATTAGAATTAATACAATGATTTTTTGCAGATTCTCTCTCTCTCTCAAGACCACATATCTTATGAATCTGCCTGATGACACTATCATAGTTGATCACTTGGACATGGTTTTATTTTCTCATCCCCCCTCTCTATGTCCTAATGTAATAAGTATTAGCTTACATTGTAAAAATCAAGTAAAGTGGTTTTAATAGGTGAATGACAGTTTTTAAACAGTTAATTCTTTCATGTTTGTGTGATAATGGAAGGGGTGAAATGTTTTAGCCACCTGTATCTTCATAAGCCTAAAGCTGATTTTGTCAGGTCACTGCACAGCTCACACATCTTAGACATGAACAGAATATGATACATGGCAGATTTTCAATATTTCAACCACATCTTGGAGGCTTACAAAATATATTGCTTTCACAAATGCACTTGATTAACTCTAAAATACCTAGAGGAGCAAGTGCAATATTCACTGGCATAGATGCAGGCAACAAAGACTTGGAATTGTGATCATGTACCCATGTGTACTGTACTGGGTCAAGTGGTGGCGAGTCTTCATATCATGTAATCATGAATTTGGTAGCCAGTTCAATGACATCAGATACAGCAGCAGTGATATCACCCATTAGGGAGAGGGAATATCTAGCTTGCAGTGTCTTTAAAACAGTTTTTTGACAATGCCAAAATAGCATGTTATTGTATCACATGCTGACAGGGCATAGGAAGATATCATATCCACATCATCTGATAGCACTGATATTCCCAAACCATTTGTTGTACAAGTATTTTGACATAAAGGTGGACGTATCATCTCTTTGAATCACCAGATATCTATTTCAAGTGGGATGTTTATGCTACTTGTGATAACTAGCCTACGTTTAAGTCCTCATCTTGAATGAGTTAATCATAAATGGTTTCAGTCATCTGTTGCTTTTTTTTTAGTAACTGTCAGGATAACTTTCCAGGAGGGGTGGGGCATTAAATACAGACTTAATTAATGACTTGGTTTTACAGGAAGACACAAAAAAAAATTTAAACGGATTGGGAGAAAGGATAATTGAAATATTCTGCATATAAAAGCATAATCCGTGTACGTTTATTTCTTGCATATTTTACATAAAATAGTATTTCTTAGGTAAATCACCTGAAATTATTATTAATCCACAACTTCTGTGTTACCATCTATGCAAGCATAAAGGGAGATAATAAGAAATTACATTTCAAAATGTTGAGTATGGTGTCATCAGGCAGTTTCTACAAATGAAGAGCCTAGAAATAAGGAATCCTTAAAAAGTATTTATAGACATTAAATTAAGGTACAACATAAGATTGCCCTTTTGCTGCAAGACTATAGCTCATGAACCATGGACAAGAGGGAGTGTATTTAGCTACAGCATCTACTATCACTAGAGGTTTGCTTAGCTTTTTAAACCAAATAAAGGGATTGGGTGTCACTTTCATAAATGCATCTAACTGAAAATATGGAATGTGTTCAGTGGTGTCAGGGCTCAAACCTTGGATCTGTTTGATACACAACTTGGCATGCTAACCACCTGGATATGCTTGACCCCTCCCACCGTGATTATGTTGTAAATGCCGTAAATAATGTCCTCTGTAGAGCACCATTATCCTTCACATATTTGTAGATTTTATATTTTCCTTTAAATTGATATTGGGACTTACCCATGGTGATGTAGTTAAGGTTTATAGGTGGTCAAACTGATTTGTTGAGTTTTCTTAGCACAGCTTGGCCATAAAGATCTCTCCTTTTTTACCTCATGAAATAGTTTTTTTTTCAGCAGCTGTTATCTTTTTCACTGTTGTAAAATAGAGATGAGACAGTTAATATAACAGAGTACATAGCTCACATTAAGATTTTCATCAGGGGAAAAGCACACACTTTATTGGGATGTGAAGCAATATAGATTGTTTCTTTAAAACAATTGTGTCCAATCTCATTAATTCATTTATCTGACTGTTGTTATACAAAGCTTAGTCTACTTTTCCTGTTGGTGGTCAGGGATACCTGAAGATGACACATAAAACAGCACATTTCAAGATATAATTACACAAGTTTTTTGTAAGATAAAGAATTTTAATGTAGAATTGATTGCTTCTTAATAATGACAATGTGTTTCAGATCAGGATGATGCTATTTTCTTGCATAGTAAGACAATTCAGGATGATGCCATTGTTATTGCATTTGAAGACAATTCAGGATGCATGTTGTTTATTATACAGGGAAAAGTAATTTGAAAGACTGAGAAATTGTTTAATTATAAGGTAAGATACTAGTCTTTGCAAAGATTTCAAGATAAAACATGTTATCCATTACCTTAGGCCAGATATCTGAGAATAAACAGCTTTTACTTTTTAATAAACAAAAAGTGATGGAATAGGTTCATTCATTGTAAATTAAGGTAATCCAAGACAAAAGGTACTTTTTAAAGTGGAATGAATTTCTTATTTAAAATGAAAAGCATTTCAAAAGAGAATGGTTTTTAGTTTAATAAGACATATTTGAAAAACAAATAATATTAGTCTGCTGCCAAATTATATAATTTGGAAAAGACTGGTTCTTATTTCTTAGAGTAACATAGTTCAAATTTTTTTAAATAAACAAGATTCACACAAAAATAATAAAGGTTGCTTTATGGCTTTATTAATAGTGGACTTAAACGTTTTTTCAAAACTACTGAATAAGAATAAAGTTTAGAAAAGAAATGAGTATCCTTGCCCAAATGTAAAATCCTCAAAATATACACTGACCAGACACCAGTCATCAAGGCTAGACAGTCCAAGAAAAGCGTCTCATAGTTAAAAAGGAACAAAACAAAACCCTATGTATAATCAAAGTTTACATATTTCATATATCTTTATCACAACTAGCTTTAACTGTAGGATTCAAATGTACCATGAGAGAAAGTACAGACAACAAAAAAGATTCAATAGTTGGTGAAAAAAGTTGCACCTTTTATAAAAGATAAAATTTTAAAAACTTTCAAGGGTAATTTTTAGGAAAATATTAAAAACAACTTTTATTAGATGCACCAGTTTCAACAGTGAATTTTACCATATTTCCCTGTGTATGAGACAATACTTTTTGCTATTAAAATAATGCCTGATTTTACCCCTCGTCTTATATACAAATTCAAAGATAGAGTTCCAGTAAGAACTCTCCAGTTAATAGCATATTTATTCAAAACTACACTGTTACTTTTACTTCTATTTGCTTTTTTGAGTAAGTGCGTTGACATTGTGCCACCTACTGCGTTACAATAACATATGTGTAATTGTATCATTTGTCTTGATTCTTCATAAATAGAAGTTATTTATCTTGCATGCTAATTACAATTAATCAAGACATTTTAGATTTGAAAGGTACTGATCTCACCCGTCATACTAAAATATTGCTAATATTGTATAAAAAGTTAGTTTCTGCAACTTACGCTAACTTTGTAAACATGTTTTTATAGTAGATCACTATACCTTAAAGTTTAGTATTTTTTGTATCAGAAAAGGAGTTCAAGTGTAATGAAAACTTCATAAAGTTGTTTATTACATGTTTGTGACTTAAGTTATGCTGCATTGAGCTGTCTGTAGTGTTTGAAGAGCATAAAAAAACACTTGTGGTTGTATTGATAACCCAGAGTGCAGGTTAGTACAGTTTGAAAATAACTTCTAAAAATTTCTTTACAAGAGTAACATCCTAGACTTGCTGGACAACAGAAGTTGCCCTATACATCGAAAATAAAAGAAATACAGTTAATTTGTAAACAAAATTCAGGATCGTCTTATACACCAGCAAATACAGTAAGATTCACAAAATTAATAACCACATGTTTAGGTATATGTAGCTACCAATAAAAGATTACATTTCATGTGATGATAGACTCTGAGTATAATGTATACAAAATCATAAATTAAGTAACCATCACTTTATATCCACCACCAATTAAATTTTATATTACAGGCATCACAAAAATACTATATAACGTGCAAGACTTGTTTTTGGAAGATCATCCATAGAATAGTACACTGTTTATAACTTATTTACAGACTTCTTCAAAGTTATACAGTCACTTTTAGGATATTATTTTAGAATACAATTCTGTTATTGGCATACAAAAATAGATGAAACATGAATAAAACCAATCTGAATCCCAAGCTCAGGTAAAAATAGTATTCTTACCTTATGTTATAAATCAAAACACTACATGTTTAGCTTATTCACCACACCAACCAGTGCTGATGGATACTGCTATTTATCAAAACACGGTAAGCTTATTTACCACACTGCAATGTGCTGATGGATGCAAATGTTACATACAAATTCAAGATTTCTGATCAACTTCCTCATACATTTATGTATTACAATATGTTGGTAGAAAAAAAAAGTTGCATGCTCAAATCTCATGGCAAAAGTTTAAATCTAAAAATTTCACAGGAGCAGCAGTTATGTTGTGAAATAGAACCAGTGTAAATAGGTTTGGAGATACATTTAAAAACCATGGTAAAATCAATCCCATACAGAACGATAGCATAAACAACAAATTAGAAAATATATGCTCATTCAGTACCTACGATTCTCATGAGTACACATCAAAGTAGAGTTGTAAATCTCACAAATACTAAAGATGATCTAGTATACATGTAGAAAATATACCATGAAAAAATATACGTTTTTTATTTTTAAACTCACTTATAAAAGCTAGAAACACAAGACTTTCAACTTTAAGAATTTCAAAAAATCTACTTCACATTCTTTTTATTACACTTTGGATTAAGGAAATGCCCCCAGTTTCTTATTTTACCAATGACTAACTTTTATCTGTTACTTTTGCTTTGTATTTCTCTTGAGATATTACTGTTCTATGACTATCAGTAATATAGTGTAAGCTTTAATTAATGTAAACCATAAGTAAAACAAAAACTTGCAAAAAAGATCATTCACAAAATTAGAACATAACCCCTATGACTTTATGGAATATATGATAAACATAATTATCCAAAACCTTGTAAGTTAACATACAAAACAACATCAATCATTTCTAAAAATCCTCTTTTTTCAATATTTCAAAGTTAATTATTCTGTTAAGCATATTAAAACAAATTCTATAACTCTCCAAAGCAAATACTTTCACCAAGATAATTATTAAGCAACTCTACTGGGAGCTTTGTAAATGTTTTTGAAATAGATTGGGACCAAAGAGAATTCAAACCCATATCCATGCACGTCAAGTTCCACTAGAACAAAAAGGTACTTAGAGATTTGATATTTGAAAGTTAAGATTATTTAGAGCACCCATCTCAGAAATGAGAAACATGGGTTCAATCCCTGCTCAGTCTCATTTCTTAAGTAATACAAAAGTACATAAAAGAATGGAGTTTGTTATCGTCAAATGTTTTTAAGACAAAAAGAACACTGATAGTTTGTGATGATTATCATTTGCACTAGATCATCTACCACCAACTCTTGAATAAAAGTACAATTTTCTGTACTAATGAAAATAAGTACATTCCCTAGAATTTTAACACAGCTTGGTATTGTCAACAGAAAACACCAGTTGATTTATTGTATGTATATGATTTGATAATGATAAAACTGAAATAACTTTGCTAACAAATATGCTGCATGTGTATTAAACAAACTGATGAATTGAAAACCAAATGCCACACATCAACAAAACATTTCATATTAGTATTTCTAAACTTTTGTTATACCTTAACTAAGTTTGTTACAATTTCTTGTTAAGAGATTATCTAAACAACATATATATAATACCATGTTATATTAAAATATGGTTTGATAAAATAAGTTGGCTTGTAGCATTCCTCTAGACTATGACATAATATACAGAATATTAAAGTTGACATCAGGTGATAAGTAAAGTGGAACTGTCATGTAAGATATACATGTTAGTTCTAATCAAAATAAATTACTTTCATTAAATTATACAACTGATATAAACTTATTTTACTAGATCCTACTTGATATGTATTCCTCTTCAAGTCTATAATCATGATTTTCTTAATCACATATGATAATCTACCATCAATTGTAAAACGCCAAACTAACTGTTCATAAACAGATTCACCACAGACATACAAAACAATGTCTTGTTTTTCTTAACCCTTTCACCTCGACCACACTCTTTAAACTCCTTTCTGTGCAAGTCACAAGGTTTTACTGAGTTACATTCCAAATTTAATTAAACAATTTTGCTATCAAAGAATTCTAATGAAATTAGCATTATCATATACGTTATAATTCAAAGTTTTATATTATATGAGTTTGAATTCCTTTATATAAAAATACTTAAACTTCAGTTTTGTTGTCAAGTGATGCACGTGGAATCACAGATCTTAAAGTTTTGCCTCTTTATTTATACCATACATGTATATTTAGACTGAATTTACTGGTATAGAGCTGTTTATGCATTCTTAGTTCAAATTCCACCAGGTCAACTGGAGATCAGAAAAAATTAATTTGCTCACTACTTGATAGTAGCCACACCTTTTTATCTAGACATGTTATTTCAAGCAACATCTACTTATTTGATTGACATGTTTATAACCAACAGAAATATATCATTTTAAACTACAATCTCTCAAGTGTTACTTTAAAACTAGTGTGCAATATTCGTTATTACCAAGTACATCAAACAGCCATAGCATTGTTTGTTGATTTTGTTCTTGCTAGCACTTAGCATTCTCTCTTGCCAGTTAGTATTTAGGTGTTACTTCTATTTTTTAGTTAGTTATGTATAATATATTTTTTAAGATTCATATTTGAAAGGTTTATTAATTTTTTAATATAACTTGAACTTCACCCTGGTTCATGTGGGTTAACTTACTACGCAAGTGCAAAAACATTTTGCTGAAGGCTTGTGCACCTCTGCCAAAGATACTGTAACATTTCCTCAAGGGCATCCATTAGTATGTTGAGAAGAAAAAAAAACTGTAAAGGACAGGAAAGGAAAATAAAATGTTAAAAATAGAATATAATTGAAAAGGTAAAGATCCGACTTTATGAATATAGTCAAAAGAAGGCATTTTATGATTAGTTAATGAAGAGTTAAAAGTTATGTACATATTTTTTAATTTTAAACATTTTATTGCACTTTACATTGATGATAATAACTACAGATAGCAATATGATAGAGAAAATATAAACATCTACCTTAAAAAAAAGTTTTGATATCTTTTTAGGAGGTTCTAGAGATTATGCAAATGCAATTTAAAAATTGTATTTGTATTTTTATACTTAACATGAAAATCACCTTGCACGTGAATTATTCAGAGTCTGAGTGCAAATAACTATAATAAATAACAAATTTTCTGGTAGAAAAAAATAAAAATAAAATATTTTTATGAAACTACGTGCTTTTAGGAAAGTACCTCTCAAGTTTCAAACAATTTCATCCACTGGTTTTATTTTTGAAATAAAATTTGAGAGAGTTACACGGTAAGTAGGTCGACGTGAAAAGGTTAATGACAAATTATCAGCTACCATCAGTTCTCATATCACAAACTATTGAAAAACAGATTCATCACAGATATACAAAACAATGTCTTGTTTTCTCTTAATGATAAATGATAAGTTGTAAGATCTCAAAGTAACTGTTGAGAAACATTAATCACAGACATACAAAACAATGCCTTTCATGTTATATTTAATGAAATTATATATATTCAAAACTAAAGAAATTAAACAATTCTTTAAGTTGTTTGCAAGTTTCAATGGATGATTACATCATTATCATAACATCACTAATTCACTCAATTTTTCAATTATCTACTAATAAATAAACAATCAAAGTGTCAAACATTAAAAAATATATATATATATATTTTGTTGCAAGCAAAACATAATATAGGTAGTCTAACACTTCTGTTAAGCTTTTAGTGCAACACTTGAATAATAAGTTATTTGCCAATACTGCAAAACACCGTAATGTAGCTTCAGGTAAAAAGGCTGTTATCTTGAGTTGTCATTAAATCTGTTTAATACCACATACCAAATTTGAGTACCGTAGGTAAGAAATACCAAGAGTTGTAAGAAAATCACAGACTCTACTTACCAAACAATATCCTACTCAGTCAAAGTAATTTAAAAAACACCTGAAAAAGTAACACTGACTTCAAATAGAATTATATCAACCAGTAAATGATAATGTAGATTATGAAATGGCAACAAAAATAAAACATACTATCTGATTATAAAAAATAACATTATTTCAAACTAAGCATGTCCATGTATATACAGTTAATTCTTTCAATAAAAAAGAAAATTATAAAATAATACCAATATAAGTATGTGTGTTTTTTATAGCAAAGCCACATTGAGCTATCTGCCGTGTCCACCGAGGGGTAATTAAACACCTGATTTTAGTGATGTATATCTGTAGATTTACCATTGTCCCACCAGGGGACATTACCAATATAAACCAGTAACCTTACACTGTACAAAAGCAAAGGTTATTTCAATAACAGATATAAACCCATGAAAAAATAAAAACTGTAAATTATTCCTGCAAAGATACAAATATAATATTTCAAAACTTATATAATACTACACAGTAATAGCAGCAAATATTACTTTCATGATAAGTTCAATCCTAATAATGCTTTTTAACTCAAAATTATACTTTTCGTTAAATAAGAATTTCATGTATGAATAACTGACATTAACCTAAATACACTGTAAATAATCTGTAAACCTAAAATGAAAAATATACAGCATTCTAAAATAAAAATGAAATCTCAATAGGTACATCTACATTGCATCAGCAGAATACTAAACTAAGCATTAAATTTATGAATGGTTGTTGTTTTTTTATTAAGCACAAAGCTACACAAGAGGCTATCTGTGCTTTGCCCATCACAGGTATCAAAACCTGGTTTCTAGTGGTACAAGTCCACAGGAATGCCGCTGGAGAGCATTTTGAATTGAAAATTTAGAACTGAAATTCCTTTAATTAACAAAATGAGCTCGTAATTCATGTATTAGTATTCTGAAGAACTAATTATTAACTACATGTCAGTTGTTAGAAATATATCGGATAAGCTAAACAAAAATAACAATCATGAAATTCTATATTTAAGGGCTTATCCAAAAAATAATTTTTTGGGATACACCAAAAATGTAACATACATGTTTTTATGGACACTGAAAGTACTTCTCAATCTTAGTTTTTGCACATGTGTAATCCAAACAGCCTGAATACTCCTAGGTATACACCTCACAAACAGGTTTAAAAATTATACTCTTCCACTTTAAAACTTTCAACAAAACTATGGAAGAACACATTTCAAAGAAAACAAAACTCAGATGAACAACCACTAATTATATATAACTTTCAACCTGATTATACCTTCTCACACTATAAATGAGAACTAAACTGAACAAAAATCATTTTCTAAAGCTGTATCTCTAAACGTTAGCAAAAACAAAACTGGAAAACAGATGTTTTATTACATACATGTTCAAAATGAAGAAAACTGTCATATTACTGGTCAATCTGGTCTACAAACATTCAAATGTACGTAAAACTGAACTGTAAACAAAAAAGTGAGATTTGATATTAAGTAGATTATATCACTTGAGGTACCATAGAAATGCCCACCACTGGTTCACATTACTTGGAGGTCACTGATGTTATAAGCGAACCTTTGGACATTTCTTTAAACCCTTTCATGTTAGGCTGTTTTTGGAAATGAGCTAAAAAAAAAAATCTGTTTTTTTTATTTCACTTTTTGATAGCTTATACTTATATATTAATGAACAAAATTTATTTTATGATGTTATATTTCTGCACAAAATATCCTTGATATATAAATCTTACTTGAACTTATACATTATATATATATATATATATTATTTAAATGAACCTACAGTAAAGAATAGGAATTCTTTTCCCCAGTATTTATGATACATAATTTAGAATATATTTAACAGAGATCAGCATAAACAGCCTTTCCAATGCCAGCTACTGAGCACTAATTGTAACACATGATAACATGCAAATAATTAAAAATACAGCAAAAAATGGTTTGCCCAAATTAACTTGGGTAACTATTTTCTGAAACATGGAAAGTGCTGAGATGTCTCGGGCAAATCACAGAAAAGGTTAAACCATGGCTTCAAACAACAAATTAAATGTGGTTCACAAGATATAGTTGCAGAAAAAGTAAACATATTCTGAGTAAAATATACACTTAGAACTAAAATATGTAACAGAAATTGCATAAGCTGCAGATGTTTTTTCTCACATTCCTCTTAACTTGTGTGTTTTCGACAAAAAAAAACGAGGCATGTAAAAACAGCATTTCAGATCTAACTTTTATCTGTCACAAGTTATTTTTATCACAAATTTCAGGCTTCACTATCTTTTAGCATTAAAATCGTAAGTCTTGAAATCTTCCTTTAAAAAAAAAATTGAATTACAAAAGTAAAGATGGTAGAGATTTTATGAAAATAGACAGTCATAATACAGTATTGTATTATAATTTACCAAGACTGTTTTGTGTCCAGGAATATAGAACCAAAATAAAATACAAAATTAGAAAGAGTATATCACCAATATCAATTACTATGAAATGTAGTCCACATAAAATAAGAACAATATACATTTATATAAGTAACAAAAACAGCTGCAAACAAAGTTTTCACTATACTTTAACCCTCTCACTATGGGCAGGTCAAAGTGTGAATGTCATGACATTTTTGAAAGTTACATTCAAAATTTAAATAAACTACTTTACTATCATTCTATATGATTAAACTTGGCATCAAAACGTAGTTAATAAATCAAATTTTAATACAAGTTTTAATTTTATAAGGAAATATTTTAAAAAATCTTCAATCTCCCCTAGTGTGAGAATTGTGACATTTGATCCCTAGTGATTCCCTCTTCTCTAATTAATTTACCCCCTCTGAGAAGCACAGAGTTTAACATAAGTTACTCATTATAATACAGATATTATTAAGACAAAGCATAATTTTTATAGCCTTCAATCTTATTTGTTTACGGAGTCATAAACTAGAAAATAAGACCCACTTGCCACACCCACCTATCACATCCTCTCGTTCACAAATTGTCAGTAGTTCTGTCTGATATTTTATGCTATGTTATTTATAACCAACAGAAAGCCAAAGTATTAATCTATCAAACGACATATTATATTACATTGTTTTCTGTACAGAGTATTGTCTGTTTCATCTTCAGTTTGAGTTTCTCAGTGTTCAAATCAGCAAGCTAAGTTAAATTTTTAAAGGCTCTTACACCATAGTTAGAAAGGCAGATAAATTATGATAGTTATAGGACATTATTTACTTAATAGGTTGGATTAGGTAAGATAATGAAAATTAATAATAAAAATTTCACGAGGTATGCTCACCAGCAGCTCATGGGTTGTGTAATTCATGCTCATGCATTACATCACTCAATGTGGCAATGTGATCTACGAGTTGGTCGAATGATTTACAACATGTATTGCAGGATTATTAGTTAGACACATGTCAAAGGACAATAAAATAAGTATAAACAGATGTATACTGTTAAGAGCCTTATGCTATTTGGGATAAACAATTGTAGTTTATGTTACAATTTGCAGTCGTTCTAGAAAGAAGAGAGAGGAATTTAGATATATTTTGTATTTTTTGTGGTGGTTGTAAGGTTGGTCAAATTGATCAAATGTGTAGAGAGTTATGGTAAAGAAAATAACAGATAAAATATAAAGTTTTACAACAAAAAAATGTTTGATATTTATTTAGGAGCTTTCAGAGATTACACAAATGGAACTTGACATTTTTTAGACAAATTATTTTCAATTTTAACATGAAATCACTTTGGTCTCAGAGTGTTCAACATTCTGACTCCATATATTCGTGGACAAATTTTTAGTAAAAATACTTAAATAAAAAACTGAATATTTACTGAAAGCTTGCCAAATTGTGAAGATACATGTAACCCTATTAAAAGGTTTGGTATGAAAACTGTAATGATTACTTTGTGGTTACAAACTCGGTCACATTGTCAGAGCCCGTAGCAAGAGGGTTAATTTAACATGAATAACAACTTCGAAAATTGTATATATCTCACTATCCATGAAACTTAAGTGCAAATGTAACAAACACAAAACTTCTATTCCTTGTTATTTGCCTAGAGACATACTTAAAAACAGTGTTAATTAAGAAATATAGCTTTTATCTGGTGAAACTGTTAAAAAAGGTTATATTTCAAACTTACAAAGATTATTAAAGTCCAATGCAAACCTTATTATGTGAAAAAATAATAACCATACACAAACTTTAGAAATTTATTCTGTAACCTTTAAAAGTTCAGTGAGCAGTAACTCTGAGGATGATTCAGCACTATAATTCTTGGTTGTTAAGGCACGAGGTGGAGGGAGGTTACGTTCTAGGCGATATGCTTCCCAGCGAGCATCATCTGATTCATGAGTTAAGTATCTGACTCCAACATGAGATTCCAGCTCCCGCAGATCACACCATAGCTGATAATCCTGAATTATGAATTATAATGTAAGACTAAGTTAGATTGAAAAATTTACTCAATACTTCATATTAATACTTGAATATAACACTAAGTGGTGGTTTCATTTTAACATAACAGTTTCTAGTTGAACAAACCTTTTTAATGTAACTAGCTCCATAACACAGTGACTATTAAAAAACTAGTTTCAAAGTTAATTTTTAAAGGTTCATTGTTTTCCTATTTCAAGTTAAATATGTAGGACATTCATACTTTATTATATTTTCTATCAACTATAACAATACTACTATAAAACAAGATTTAATAGACATAGCTATAACAAAATCTTAATTTTCAATACTGTTTCAGTCTCAGATTATCTGAATCTAGATTTAATGTTTCATTTTCATTTGAAATACAACGAAATATTTGGAGTTAGTTGAATGCTTGTCAAATAATGGTAAATGCTTATTTATTTTGCATCTGAAAATTTGTTTTAAATAATTATTTTATTAATATATTTTCTAAAAATTAATTATAATATGAATATATACACAAACTTGTTTATCCTTTTTCTAGTATTTCACAAAAAAAAATTTTTTGAGCATATTTTGTTATTACCCACATGTGTGTTTGTGACATTTTATACCTTCATTACTTGCATAAAGTTACATAATTAAAAACATTAACACAAAGACCTTTTTAACATGTTAAAATAATGACAAATTGAAAGTTAACCTCAAATGCAAATTAAACCTATTCTCATTGTCGTATTCTAATTGTGTATGTTTGTGTAAAAACTTACTGTCAATTTGAAAAATAAAAGAACACTGTTTGGGTGTAGGTATTTGCAAATGGATATTTCTCTTATAATATTATTATAGAATAGATTACACATTTACCTCACCTATTAAACTTTATCTTTGGTGAAAAGAAAAGAAATTTGTAATATAATAATAAACTTTAAGGCCTACAAATACCAGTAGCATGAATTTTAGTTCAGTTATGTAGAATACCAAAGTTGGAGAAGAAATTAGGCTTTTTAGGCCTAGCAAAAGGTATCAATCTTAAACATGTCGGGGCCTAATTAACAATGTTTTATAGCGTCAAATACCCTAAAAATGCACTTTTTAACCTAAATAGTTGAAAAATATCGAAATTTGAGACCATTTTATCACTCATCGTAGCTAAATGGCTAAACCAGCCCTGTATAGCTTGATACAATTAATCTTAAAATAATAAATATATAACATTAAAATAGATACAAAATTTAAAACGTTTAATTCAGGCCAATGTATGGCTTCTAAAATGTTGACTCTATATGTTTCAATATTTCCTACATCATCATCAGAAGTAAATTTTCCAAGACATAATAGTGTCATATTTATACTTTCTTAACTAGGTCATGGAACGTGTGTGTAGTTTTACTATTTTTGTATAATTCTTAGGGGAGGTCCCATTTCCTTTTTACACAGATATTCCCTGGACCTTTGTCACCATTTAATAGTTCATGGATATTATTGATTCGAATACCCTTTAGTTAAACCAATATTACTGTTTTTCCCCTAATGTCTTATGTTGTGTTTTTTTGTACATGTTCAGCTATAGCCAAAATTTCAATCCTTTCACATCTTACACATCCCTTATGTTCTGCTAAACAATATTATAAATTCAGCTTTTTCAATTAACTGTACATTATGTCTAGTGATATCTAAAACTTGTTTTATCTTATTTACTGGTTTAAATATGGGATAAAATATTTGTTGTTTTTTAAACACTAAATAAACTAGTAGTTAAACCTGGAATATATGGCAACACTAAACATTCCTTTTTAATTTTTATCATAACCGGGTTTGAAGGTAATACCTTGATCCATTATTACGACATTATTGAATTTCTTAACTGTTCTATCTGCAATAGCTGGGTTAAATACTCTTTCACCTGCTATATACTTCATTAGTATCAATTTATTTTTTAAGTCCTCTTGTTTTCTACATATCTTCAAAATTCTTCGAACATAAGTGTAAAACGTAGACATTTTTTGTGTTTCAACATAACATGATTCCTGATGTGGTGCCATAAGCACAGAAAAACGTTTATGATAAGTAAATGTTTCAAAATTCCCATATTCATTCCATTTTTACCAATACATTAAAAAAAAGTAAACTGTTATTTTTCTCAGTTTCATTCAAATAGCATGCAAACTCTGTTAATGCCTTATTACCATATCTTCACGCCAAGGATGTATCATCTACATATCCTATCCAAATATAAGGTTTGCATTTTGCACCATTTATGGCTTTTGTTTCAAATGCATTCATATACAAGTCACATAATGTCTTGCTTCATTTTGTTTATAAAAAATATTGTTAGCCTGAAAAAATGAATTCTTTACACACATATTTGTTAGATTAATTATTATTGTTTATTTAGTAACAATGTATTTTTGAAACACTTAATTGCATCTTCTACTGGAACTTTGTAAATAACAACACTAACAAATCTTCCATATTCAACTTTACATTTTTTTTACAAATTCTAAAGCATTTTTAACTCTACATTTGTTTCTATTTCTCAAACAGTAATACTGAGATACATATTTAGTTTTTTGATATGATGATGTACCTATAGTCAATACTATTGGTCTAAAACTGTTGTTAATTCAATGTGTTTTTGAAAGTACATAATATCTTTAAGAAATAAAATTATTTGGAATTAATCTATTTTTTCTGCATCTGTTAAAGTTTTTAACACTTCTTTTTACTAATTTTGTGATATTTACTTGTAGGGTTATAATTATGTTTCATATACACCCTCAATTAATGTCTCACATACCTTTAACATAGTCACATGTATTAAACATTACAAGTTGCCTTCCTTTATCTGCTTTACAAATAACAATATCTGCATTATTTCTTAATGATTTTACAGTTTTTATATCTATATTTGTTTCCTCCCCACAGGATTGAAATTCCCTACAAGTTTATGACATTCAGTTCTAATTATATTTTTATAGTGCACATCTATCACTTTATCCAAATTGGTTTCTATATCTATTAATCATTCTTCTTTTTTAATGCTTGACAGTTTATAGGCAAACTCTAAACTTTTATTTAATGCCTCCAGCTAATTATTATTAAGAACTACATCTTTTAGGATTCTCCAAGAACATCTTATAACTTGTAGGTAAGTAATCCAAATTAATTGTTTTCATCTTTCTTTTTATTTATCAATTTCTTATGTTTCTGATGTAATTCGTACTCATATTTATCAATATCTCTCATTTTCTGGTTCCAAGTATACCTTTCCCATTCAGTCCAAGGCTTTCATGGATTTTGCTGCTTCTAAATGTAGTTGATACACCTTTTTTCTAGTTTGGGTATGACACTTCTTTTCTGTAGAATTGTAATGTTTGATTTTTTGCACACAATGCTCCTCTTTATGTCTTTCAATATTACATTTCACTTGTACAAGTTTTGGAATAACCTTCATTCTTTTAAATCTCACCAAAATTTTAGTTTACTTCGAATTACATAAAGCATGAACTGCTTGTGGGCATACATAATGAACAATTTTTATAATTACTACTATTTTTATTTATCTTACCTAATCTAACCTAAGAAGTTTCTAATTTTAGTTACTTTTATAACAATAAATAAAGAATGCACATGGGTGTTCTTTTATTTTGTTGTTGATAGTCACTTAAATTTAAGCCTACTTTTTCATATTAATGGTACTACACTAACTATTTTTTTTTATTTAATTAAATAATGCATCTAAGAACACAGAATAATAACATGTAAAAAGCAGACAATGTCCTATAACTACCATGATATTTCTGGCTTTCTAACTACACAATAAGAACTAAAATTCAGCTAAGCTCACTGATGTGTTTCCCATGGAAATAAAGTTTGAACTGGAAGCGAAATAAACAATTCTTTGTACAGAAAACAATGTAATGTAATAAATGATTTTATAGATTAAAACTTTGACTTTCTATTGGTTATAAACAATATAGTATTAAACGTCAGACAGAACCACTGGTAGTTTGTGAAAGAGAGAATGTGACAGGTGGGCATGGCAAGTGGATCTGATTTTCTAGCTTATGACATCATAAACAAATAAGATTTAAAGTTATAAAAATTATGCTTTGTTTGATTAATATCAATGTTATAATAAGTAATTTACTCTAAATTCCATACTTCTCGGAGGGGTTGTAAATAAATCAAAGAGGGAAGACCTAGAGAGCAAATGTTAGTTCTCAAACTAGGGAAGACTGAGAATTGTTTAAGTATTTCCTTGTAAAATTTTGAACTTAAAACTTATATAATATTAAAATTTGATTTATTAACTACATTTTGATGGCAAGTTTCTTCATGTATGTTGATAATAAACTAGTTTAATTAAATTTTGAATGTAACTCTGTAAAAGTTTGTGATATGTACACTTTAACCTACCCAATGCAAAAGCGTTAAAGGAAGAGGTTGAGTCACTGTGTCTTTATTCCAAAATTCCAACTAGAGTTTTGTAATATTGTACCCATTATTAATATCTTTTTAGTTATTAATATAAACACAACAGTTCAAGGATGTGAAGAGGATCATTAACTCAATGCACTGTGAAAAGTTGTTCTTACATATAATACATAGGCAGTTTACCATCTATTGGTAAATGTACAAAGAAAAAGGATTTATTCCTCAATTTGTAGCTCGTTGGGCTATTCAATTTTTGTAACAAATATTTTTATTATTCAGTGTTAGAGTAAATCTCATATAATTCTAAGAACTTATGAGTGAAAGCTCTATCAAATTTCAGGTATTATGCAGGCCACTTTTACAGAGAAAACCATTACGTTACAAGAATTTCATGGTCTTAAAAACTTCCAGGTCTCAAACATACTCTTACCTGTAGCCAGGTGTGAAAGAGAGATTTGTCCACAGTGTATCTCTTTCGGGTCTTCACTTGAAGTAAGTTGTGGATCAAGTCAATAGCTTAAGTGGAAAGTGAAATTTAAAAGGCACAGATAAGTTATAAAATGTTCATAAAATTACATACAACCTAATATAATAATTATTTACTAATCACTCAAACAACTATTATCCCTAAGTTTCTGTTTTATTTTCTTTGAGTAATGAATGGATTGTATTTTATAATTGTTTTCTCTGTTTCTCTTTTACCTTGTCAAAATGACATGGGAAAACATTTTGAAATTTACATTTTACTTGCATTATAATTCTATAACATTCAATCAAGACCTTAAACACATGGTAGAAGGATTAAAAATCCAAGCAAATAATTAATAAATGTAAAAATGGCTAATATGACCTTCTGAGACAGGTAATGGTATCAGTAGTACCTTCTGGGGAAATCTCCTTCCAAGGATTAGGTGGATACATGAAAGTGGCATTTTGTATTTGATCATTGATATCTTCATCTTCATTGAAAGGGAATGTTCCACTTAAACTGTAAACAGTAGAAGAATTAAATTTAAAAACTATTTTTCACAATGTTAAAACACATCTTAATGCCACATTTAAAAAGCAGAAGATAGTAATGTTCAAATTTCCCATATTTTTAAAGCTTTCTTGAAGTGTTATAATAAACATTGAAATTTTGTCATACTATAATCAAAGAATAATTAATTTTGAGTTTTCTGAAGATAGAAGCATTTGCTAAGGCTAATAATCCAACTTTTTATCATTTAACCCTTTTGAGACGAGTCACAAGTGAAAGGCCATGTGATCTCATATGTTGACTTGCATTCATGTCAGTAAGTTTGGTATTAAACTGTAGATTATAATTCAAATTTTAGTACTATAAATTACTCAATTTCTTAATTTAAAAGTAATTATTAAAAAAAACTCAGATAAACATCGATTTTTGTGTGTCACGTTGTATGTTGAATGCAGCACTGGTTCAAATTAGATGTTTGTGAAGCCAAAACACTAAGTCTACACTAAGTATGAATCAGATTACCGATATTGACAAGCTAGAATATAAAACAAGATCATCTTATCTTTTCTATTTGCTAAGATATTGCTCATGGAATAAATCAAACACAGTGGCACCCCACCCATCTCTTTCCATTTTTGGAAACATT
>NW_013667563.1:150249-150997 GCF_000517525.1 Limulus polyphemus
GAATAAATCAAACACAGTGGCACCCCACCCATCTCTTTCCATTTTTTGGAAACATTCCCTTATATACACTTACTTCTATATATGACATCAATAACCAATCAGAAGCTTAGAATATCCCCCTAGTGGCTTTCTCAACCATTTTGACGAGCTTGGAAGCCATTTCTTTCTTTTGAACCAATATTTCATGGAGGTAAGGTGTGTCTTTGGTGTGCTCTAAATTTCATATTTTTTTCAACTAAAATATATCTTAGTTACTAAGCTTGATATATCATAGTGGAATTTTATGGTATTTATGTAGTAATTTATGATTTTTTAGTTATTCAAATGTATATATATATAAAACCTAAAAAAAATTTATTTTGTTTCATATCCTACACGTGCAAAATTTTAAAGGCTTAGCAACCTACGTCAAGCACCAACCGAGTACAAAGGTTGTAACTAAAAGAGATAATTGTTTGCTTTACTTTTTTAGTTACTGTTGTATGTTTCAAGAAAAATAAGTTTAATAACATATTTCAAAATACCAATAATCTATATACATATATAATGTATAATAATTGAAATGTAACTGTATTTTACAAAATAATAGTCTACTAAAACATAGCCAAGACAAGTTATTTTGTACAGACCAAAGGTCAGTTTTATGTTATTGGATACAATAACATGAGTGCACATGTGCCACATCATTGCAACTTCTGTATTGTTAGCTAGGCACGGCTGAAAGGTCAATATAATAAATATATAAATG
>NW_013667563.1:151325-189135 GCF_000517525.1 Limulus polyphemus
ATTTTGTTAACATTTGCTTACTAATTTAAAACTTATAGCACAAAAACTATAACAAGCACAAAATGGTTACTAGGTTGGTCCCAAGAACCAAGCTTGTGCTGAAAGAGTTAAAGTGACATTTAAGCTTAGATTTTTTTTTAAGCTATTACATTAAATTATTTTTTATTATTTTACTATTATAACATTACATACTAAACAGCAAGTTTTTCAATCTATTTTTATCATCTGGTATGTACCTCATGTCATCAGGAAGTTCAATATGATGTAAAATCATATGTAACATGTAAATATGCAGAAAACTTCCAGTGAAATAAAAACACAAACAAAGACATATCTCTTATTTTCTTACCTGACATAGATGATCACACCTACTGACCACATATCCAGTGACCTGTTGTAACCTTTGTTCCTTACAACTTCAGGAGCTAGAGATAAATAGGTTAGATAAATGTCATATTATTTATAGAACATTCTATTTTTTTCATGTATGAATAAACATACCCATGCAGATTTCATTCTCTCTCTCTATACACCCATACACACACACACACTTGCGAGTGGTGGATTATACTTTTATATGATTACATTTATAGGGCTCTAGCAGTCACTAAACACATCACATGATCAGTCTATTTTGCCACGGTATATCTTACCTATAAAATAAAATGATGTTCTATAGTGAAGTATGTATGAGGTCCAGTTAGTATACATACACATAAATATTCTACTTTTTTTTTCCCACCTGTGTCAGTGCTAACTAATTTGAGGGCCAGGGACAAAAACCTACAACAGGGGACCTACATAAGTGGAATCTGCTAGCCCTCCATACTTAACGTAGCATCAAAGAAAAATTATCCACTTTAACTTAATGTAAAGAAAACAAATAAAAACATAAAATAAAGATAAGCTCAACAGAATCAAAAATCTACATAAAAAAGTTATTACAGCAATAAAGAGTGATGCACAGTCTACACTTCGACTGCATTCTACTGATCAAGCCACTGCAGAGAAATTGAAAGAATCGATCAATGGACATTAGTCCTTCATTTTAATAAATACAAGGGGTGCTATAAATTGTGCTCCCTAAATTATCAAGAAAAGCAAATTGCTTTCTTCAGAATAGAAATGATTTTATGTAGTACTCATTGATGAACTCTTTGATTCTTTATTTTGAACTCCAAAATCAAGTCACACAAAAAAATACAACTTGCCATCCAGAGCTACCAAAAGTTATTGCATTGCACAAAAACAACTGAACTGGAAAATTGCATGTATGTATGATATTGATTGGCCTTTTGTAGGGGTTACATTTCATGACAAAATAAGTTGTATGTTGCACCTTCTCTTCCATGCTGAACATTCATGTAAAATCAAGCTCAATTTTAGTTGAACACATCCTATTGATCGGTTAGAGCAGTCTGTTGAACTATGATAGAAATTTGTCTTAAGGTACACAAATTCACACACGCATTGTTGAATCACATCAGCTTGAAAGTAACCTTACTACACGATCAAAGCAAATCATATTTGCTGTGCTGATTACAGAATTTTTGATTTTCTTTTTAAATCTACTCTTGGAATCTTAAGAACTGTTATTTATGCTTCCTGGACAAAGCTAAGAGGCACAAAGCAGTGTGAGCATGATCACACTTGTTAAAAATTACGTCCTGGGACATAATCATCATGGTATGCACCACTTAGCAGGTCACATTCAACATCAATGTCAAGTTTAAAACCTCTTAACATGTCTTTTCTGTGTGAGATTTAGTGCTTAGAATGATATATTTTAAACATTTCCTACATAAAACAGTTACTTAAGAGAGACTTCCTGAACATTCATTGCCAATGTTTGATTTTTGAGCTTTTGATTTTAAAGAATTGGGAACACCCCAGTAAAATCATAAGGTCATAGACATTTGTCCTATCTATAATGCAAGTCCAGTTTAGTTCTGTAGTTGTGTGATATAATATCAGATTCAAACCCATAATTATGCTATAGTTTCCAACCATTTAAGTAAGTGTTGTTTATCAAATTTATGTCACATGACTGTTTATATTGTTTTTCATTGAAGACAAAGCTGTAACAAAAACATTTGTACATGTGAGATTATGTTTCCCCCAACCTCACCAAAACATCTAAGCAATAAATATAGATATCACTTATATTCTTTCATGATATTAAGAAATTAAGATGGATCAAATAATGGATAAATCAAAAAACAAAAAATCCAATAACACAAGCACTTTAAGAATATAAGCTTTCCTTCTTCAGGAGTGGATCATGTAAAGTGATGTATCTAGGGAAGCCAACCCTGACAACATGCTAGTGTTTATGATGGTTTTCTTATATTAAAGATACTATGTATTTGATTAAAATCACTGAAGTAACCAATGACAATGGAACCACTGCCACCAAACACTTTTGTGTACTACTGATGTTTTTTTCTCAACACACTGGAAGATGCTCCAAATCTATCTATTATTTTAAAACAGGCTGTATCTAATCAGTCTTGTTTAATCCTTATATAATTCTGAACTTACTAATAGACACTAACTTCAAAATAATGGTACTGGGTGACACAGAAAGCCTGCTCTTATGTATCAAAACTGTAGAACCCAAAAAGCCTACTCTTATGTATCAAAACTGTAGAACCCAGAAAGCCTACTCTTATGTATCAAAACTGTAGAACCCAGAAAGCCTACTCTTATGTATCAAAACTGTAGAACTCAGAAAGCCCACTCTTAAATATCAAAACTGTAGAACTCGGAAAGCCCACTCTTAAATATCAAAACTGTAGAACTCAGAAAGCCCACTCTTAAATATCAAAACTGTAGAACTCAGAAAGCCCACTCTTAAATATCAAAACTGTAAAGCACAGAAAGCCTGCTCTTACGTATCAAAACTGGCAAACATGGAAAGCTGGCTCTTATGTATCAAACTGCAAAGCACAGAAAGCCTGCTTTTTCTTCTGGAAATGCTACATTGATGACATTTTCTTTATCTGGATAACTACACTGAATTAAGCTCTTTTTTTTCGTATGTTAACTTCATCCACTAAATTATTATCTATGTTGATTATTTTCCTATCTTAAAACATTACTATCTCTTTGAAAAATGGCCTTAGTCTTCATACTGATTTATACATAAAACCAACTAACAGAGCATAATATGAAAGTTGCTTCTGTACTCAGTCAAGCTCTCAACATTCAGTCAAGCTCTCAACATTAAGATAACTTGTACTAATGAAAATAATTACATAAATTGTACACAGGCTCTAAATTATGCTGTAATACAGAGATTATAAAGACTCTGAAATTTAAAAAGTTAACACCACTCTTAAGAAAGACTGCACTTAAAACATCATGGTGATAAATAATCAAAAATCATTTCTTTTTTGTTATTTGTCTTTAAACTCATGCATTCTGGAGAAACATTTCTATTTATTCTAATTCAGTGATTGTTTAAAATAAAAATCTTGAAGATATCCTAGTTCAAGGTAAAGTTACATAATTACCCTCAACTAGAAAATGACTGTTATCCCTCTAATAAAGCTTGTCAGACTTACATGTTCAGGAAAACTACTAAATTTTCTCCAGTCATCAAAATAACTTTAAGATTACTGAAGAAATAACTTGCACAACATGTAACACATTTTTCTCAAACAATGTCAAAAATGTAGCCATCAACATCTTAAGCAAACCCATACAATTCTTATCAACACTTACAAAACATACTTTCCTGTTGCCCAAAGCAACATTCAATTCGTCTATTCTATCAATGACAAGGTTTTCTTAAGTATCAAAACTTTGTTTAGAACTTAAGAAGATGGCGAACTAAAAGAAGAATATTGATTTAATTCCTAAGGAACTGACCTTTATTCTTGAGTAAGAGATCTTTGATTAATCAACTTATCTGTCAGATAATTTTGCTCACTCTTAAAACTTCTTTCCACATGAAAGGTGTCTGCTTTTACTTCACTTTCAGTATCTTTTATCATTACTAATTTTTTTCATTATTTTCTTATCATGCTTTCTTGTAATTTGGTTATTTATTATTCCATTTTATTTCCCTGGTTATTTTCTGTATCATTATTCATTTTCTCTTTTTATCTTATGTTATTCTTTATTTAATTTCTGTAGTATACATTGGTATATAGATGACATATTAATACTAGAAATATACAACGTTATAACACCAAAAATGTTTTTATTTAATTAGACACTCAACATTTTGCTTTACAGCTTCTTCAGGAGCATTCACTAAAAACACAAACCAGTTTTGGTTAAATGCTCCTGAAGAGGCTGTAAAGCGAAATATTAAGTGTCTAATTAAATAAAAACAACATTTTGGTGTTATAACGTTGTATATTTCTAGTATTATTATGTTATTCTTGCCAATATTAGTTCCCCTTTTACTTTTGAAATTTCCTGTTTTAAATAATTTCTCTAGTTCTTCTCCTCCCTTTCTCCACTAGTTATTTCACACACACAGTGTCCTGCATCACTTCATCTTTTCATACATTTGAAATCAGTCACATCCATAATATTCCTTCCAAAAGAACAATAAGTTCCATGTTATCAGAATGCGCTTTCACACACATCTATAAAGATCACTTCACTAACTTTTCATGTTTTACACTTCCTGCTCATCATATTCTGTGTATTTTTTTCCTACTTGATTACTAACAAACCTAGATATGCGGGAGTTCCAACCAAAGACTTTCGGAATGATTTTTCACCAATAATACGAGCAAAGCCAAAGTCACAAAGCTTCACCTGAAATGGCAAAAAGTGTATGATAATCACTAGTGCATAAGATAACAGAATAAAAGATTTCAAGTAGAATTAGCTAATACATAAGATGACAAGTAACCCTACTCTAATGTTTCTAAAAGTTATTATAGCAAAAGCATTTATTTGATGTTATGCAATGTTTAATTTGAATTGTATTAAATATAAATAAAATATAAATTGTTTAAGATTGTTTACAGGTAGAATTATCCAATAATGTCAATTGCATAATATAACAAATTTCAAGTAGAATTGTCTGATAGCTGCTAATGCTTGAGCTAACAGATTTCAGGTAAAATTGGCTAATGATCACTACTGCATATACTAACAGGTTCAGGTGGAAATGGTAAATTACTTATGTGTAAGATAACTTTCAAGTAAAATTGAGTAATAATCACTGAAACATAAGATAACAGGTTTCAGGTTTATAACTGAATTTATCCATTGCTACTCTATCAAAATAAACTATTATAGATTTCCAAAACTAAAAACCTGTAGTAGGGCAGTTAAGGCTGATATGAGAAGCAGCCCCACTGTAATGTTTCTAAGAGTTATTAAGGGAAAAGCATTCATTTGAAATTATATGTTGTATAATTTCAACTGTATTAAATATAAGTAGAATACAAATTGTTTAAGACTGTTCACCTGCCTATTTTTTCTTCAACAAAAGAAATTATAGTCCTGTACATTTAATAAAAAAACACATTTATATCAATGTTGAAATTATATTATTGTAGAAACCATTAACAGTTTAATTCAAAACAATAAAATTCACAAATCAAAACAATACACTTGGCCTTCAATCAACACTTCTGAATTTAATATCAATATAATATTAAGAGTTCAGAAATGTAAATGGCCAAACAACTGGAAATATTCATAGAAAGTTTAATTAAAATGTAGAAAAACATTTAAATCTTACTTGTGGAAAATCTGAATCTGATGACAACAAAACGTTTTCTGGCTTTAGATCACAATGAACAATGTTCTTGGAATGTAAATGTTTCAGAGCTGTCAAGATCTGAGAATAAAGGATATACACATCAATATCTAAAACCCCATTACCTTTTCTGTTGCTTCTTTGTATGATTTTTGCATGTATGAAAACCTTCTAAAAATAAAAAAAGGAAATTGAAAATTACAATTTAAACATAATACTTATTTCAGCCTTACTAGAAATTTCATTTTATCTAATATAATTATTATTAGAATAAATATTACTTGGTAAATCAGAAATTTTGTGTTGCGTTCTGATAACCTCCTGTGCTCACTGGACAAGATCATTTCCAACATATCACCCTTCAGCTTTTCCATCACAACAAAGATCTGGCAGAAGAAAAAAAGAGAAAAAGGAAATATAATTTTTAATACCAATTTATAAATAATAAGTGTTAAATATTAATTCTGATACAACCTTAAGCAAACAAAAAGAGCAAAAAATGCATTGAAGTGAACACCAAAAAAAAATACTAGCTTGAGTCACTAAGACTTGATTGAAACAATATAGGTAGTTACTACATACCATACATTTATTTACATTTTAGTATAATATATTCTTAGTTATACTAGACTAAAAACAGATCTCTTTATGCTATGTGCACTGCAGTTAATTTCTGTTAAAATTTAACTCTCTAACTTTAGAATTATTTAATATAAAATTAAGATTTCACTAGTATTTCATGATTGTTTATTTTCTTATTGATGAGAAAAAATTCTTCAGTAATTATAAAACCTGTTTATTTTAATATTCATAATCAATTTTTTACATCAACATTAGTTTTTTTTTCTGTTGACATGTTCTTCTCAACCTGTAACAATTGATTTCAATATTAGCCATGACATGCACAAAGATGCTGTAAGCCTGAGCTAATAACTTCACTTTTAATAATTTCTATAAGCATGTATGTTTCCTCTTCTCACAAGACTAAAAATTATTGACAGTTTCTCCTAAAATACTGTAAAAATAGTCGATTTTGGTACAGACAATAATTTCTTTTCTACTAATATAATACTTATCACTTTAATAACCAAATCTACTCTTTATAGAACATACAGTTTCATGTGTTTCAAACATCTTCTCTAGATTGACCACTCCAGGGTGATGAATATCCTGTAGAATGGTCACTTCATTCTTCAAGTAAGCTTCCTGTTTGGCAGGCAACCTGGTCTTGTCAATGACTTTAACAGCCACTGCCCGAGCACTTGTACGATGTACACCTGTACAAGTATGAGAAGTAGAAATTGAAAATATGACTCCACAGTAGTATGAATATATCAAAGTACTACTGATGCTAGAAGGTGAAAAACCTATATAGCAAGATTAGTAATATGAGAAATATTTATTTAGTTATTAGATGAAAAAACAACCTATCTATTATACAAAAAGCACAAAAATTTGTGTATCTGTTTCTTTGTCCTTTACCTAACTACTCTTAGGTTGCTGGGCCAATCTCAATGAAACTTTTGTGGGATGATAATTTCTAACAAGAGGCACGTTAGTCTTAATTCCCTCCACCCCATTATTGTTGTTATTGAGCATTTATTATCTTTGACGTAAGTCAACATTAACCCTATCGCCCCAGGTCCTTTACTGTGCATGACACAAGGTTTCGATGTCTTACATTCAAAATTTTATCAAACTACTTTTTGTTTATGTTATACCAATTAGAATAGCATAAAATCTTACCTAATAATCCATATTTCAATAGTATACAAATTTTAAGTTCTTAATTCTATAAGGGAATATTTTAAAAAATCCTTAATTTCCAATAGTGTGACCCTGTGATACATTTTGTCTTAGCATCTCACTATTCCTATTTTATCTATCACTCCTTGAAAATGTACGAAATTAAATGTAAATTACTCTATAAAATCGTTATTGCTCAGACAAACCATAATTTTTATAGCCTTCAATTTGGTTTGGTTACAGAGCTATCGAATAGAAAATCAGATCCCTCCTGCCACACCCACCTGTCACATCCTCTCTTTCAAAATTTGTTGATAGTTCTCTCTTACATTTCATTATATGTACATTACCAATAACTAATAGAAAGTCAAGGTTTTCACCTATCAAATGACAAACTGTATAACATAATGTTCTGAACAGTTAGATGTCAATTTCACTTAGAGTACCAACATCGTTCCCATGGAAAAGTTAATGACTAGCTTGGATGAATTTGTAACAGCTCTTGTCGCATAGTTAGAAAGCCAGGAAAATTTTGAGAGGTAAGTGAATTTGTCTAATTTTTTGCAACTTACTAGTCTATATTCTTTGGTGCATTATTTAATTAAATAAAAATTATTAAGTGCATTACTATCTATAGTAAAAAAAATTAGGGTTAAATCTCCTCAAAAACCGACAACAAGAAAAAAGAAGATTGGTTAAGTATTTTATTTCTTGTTTTTCATGTTTATTCTTTATGTATAATAATAAAACTAACTAAAATGTAAAAATAGGGATCCTTTTAGGTTTGTTAAGATTACATTAGGTAAAATTAATAATAATAATAATAATATTATTACAATAAAAATGTTTCACGAGGCACACATGTGAACAGCTTGTGGGTAATGTAATTTGTTAGCATAACGTGAGCTGCATGTTCCCCGAGTGAGTTAGAACTTATAATGGCCCAGGTATTGTAGTTAGGCATGGTTCAAAGGGCAATAAAACAATAAAATTTAATTATAAATAGATGTATTATGTTACCAACTTAGAGCTACTTAGGATAAACAAATGTAGTTTTATGTTACAATTTGAAGACATTCTAGAAAAAATAAAAGGGTAATTTAGGTTTATTTTGATTTTTTTTTTGTGGTTATGAGGTCGGTTGAATTGAAAGATCCTGTTTTGAAATAGGATAAAGAAAATAACAGCTAAATTATAAAGTTTTACTTAAAAAAAACGTTTGAATTGCATTTAGGAGGTTTAAGGGATTACACAAAGGAAATTTGATATTTTTGAGATGAGGAATAGTATTTTCCATTTTAACATGAAAATTACTTTGCACGTGGACTGTCTAAAACAAATACACAGTATATTCATGGACAAATCTTTATTTTATTTTATTAAAAATAGTTCACTAAGAAATATGAATTTTTGTATGTGAAAGGCTTGTAATATTAACTGAAAGACTTCCACATTTCATGAAGATATAACCACTATATTGAGAGTTATAAGTATTCAATCTATAAAGACTTTAAAACAAGTACAAAAAGGTCACGTGGTCAGACAAATTGACCAAACCCTTATTGAAAGTGTTAACTACATTCATAGATAGTGCCACATCCTTAAACCAAAAAAAAAAAACTTGCATTTTATATAACACAAAATACACAAAGTGTATGGGGGGCACACAAGCATCTTGTATATCTCAGAGTGCACTACCACTCTTTATGGGGGAATGCAATGAAAAAAATGGCCACCACTGTTGCAATAATATATAAACTCGGCTGAAGTTTCTATTCTCCAACAGCTACCATAAAGCTGATATGAAGAGCCACGTTTTGAATTATACCAACTTCCTATTTGACCCACATCTTTTCAACTTCAGCCCGTAAAATATTTCTGTAGTCAATGACTGTGGAAGGACATTAAGAGCTAGTTGTTAAAAGTAAGTAACAGAAAGCATCCCTACTGCCACTACCTATCTCTACATAGTCACCCTGATCATCACACAGGGTATACCATGTTTTAACGAATAGTGGGATTGACCGTCACATTATAATTTTTCTACGGCTGAAAGGGCAAGCATGTTTAGTGGGACTGAGATTCGAACCCATAACCCTCAGATTGCTAGTCGAGCACCCTAACCACCTGGCCATGCCAGGCCTACATTGTGTGAAAGTTAGGATTTTGTATTATTTATCATAGAATCAACCCACATATATTTTTAAGTTCATAACCTGGACAAAGGATGGGTACCTCAGCTTGTAATAAATAACTGCCTTACCTGGGCATGCAATACTACCATTTAAATGATTATCACCAACAAATTTCCTTTGATATTTTAAGAAAATTAATACTAAAATAACTGTATTTTATTGCTAAATAAATGATAATTAAATTTAGGGTTTGTGGTTTGTGATGAATTTTGCACAAAGCTACATGAGAGCTATCTGTGCTAACCATCCCTAATTTTGCAGTGAAAGACTAGAGGGAAGACAGCTAGTCATCACCACCCACTGCCAACTCTTGGGCTACTCTTTTACTAATGGATAGTGGGATTGACCATTACATTATAACACCCCCACGGCTAAAAGGGGGAGCACGTTTGGTGGGATAGGGATTCAAACTCGCGACCCACAGATTGCAAAATTGATGAAAAAAAAAAGTTTTAACATTTTATGGATAAAACAGTCACCATCTACAACTTAACATTGTAATTTAGTTTCTTTTTTACTTGTCATTTCAATAATTTTAATTTGCTGATGATATAGTAAACATCTATGCAAGCACAAATATACAAATGAGATTATCAAACTACGTATTCTATCAAAAGCACTAAAAAAGAGAGCTAGTGTAAATATATCTTCCAACAGAAAAAAAACAAAAAATCTCAAGCTACATATTGTTATTATGCATAAATGGCATGTAAGTCCTCATCTCAAATAAAGATAACCAAAATCCAGTGTATCTTTGGAATTTCCATTAACCAATTATCTAGTTTCTTAAACTGTGATAGATATCAAGTTATTACAAATTCAAGTCAGTATGCCACAAACTGAAAATGATTAAATGCAAAAGTTAAAACTTTATACCTCCATAAACAACTCCAAACTGTCCAGATCCCAAGATTTCATCCAAGAAGATCTGGTACATGTGACTGACATCCTAGGAAAAAGTATCAAAATTAGAACTTGCATAAAATTGTGTACTATATACTCTGACAACTTTTAAAGTTTAGAATTTGACCTTGATGTCATAAAATATTTTATTCCATGTATCTGTGATCTCTTCAAAGATCAAGACACCAAACACAGTTTGTCTTCATTTTAACAGACTTTTGCTATATTTTTTTGTCATTACACTGGAAGCTTATACAAAGTCATGGGAGCATGAAACTTAACCACCTACGTTTTGTTTTTTTTTAGTATATAGAAACAAAATCCTGTGCAAAGAATATTTGTTAGGTAGTCTATCAGGAATGATACAAAGTTGTAATTTTCTGCTTGATTACAATTTTCACGATCCTTCAAACTCAAGGCAAGAAATATTAAGGTGAAACTGTCTGTTGTAAGATAAGTTCACAATTTGAAGTCTAGCCTTGATATTTGATCTCACAATAAATAAGGGATAAAAAGTATAAAAGTCTAGTAATCTATTTGAAGTTGCTAAATAGTAAATATATTATATAGTTGCCCTTATATAAATAGTACTTTTATAAAAATCTGTAAAATAAGCACAGTAAATAGAAAGTAACTTTTTTTTCTCTCTCTCTCTGGTTTTTACATAAAGTTGTATATACACATTTTATTTACATATAGCAATCATACAGTTCTTCAAATACAGTCTTACTTCATTAGTCTGTTCTTCACTGCTTGCTTGTCCACTTCCATCATGAATCAAACCTAACAACAAAAAAATTGAAAGTTGTATTAAATCTATTGTTACATACAAAAAAAAATAGTGTGTGTGTGTGTGTGTGTGTGTGTGTGTTCATACAGTTATGTTAAATTAAAACTGCAGCCAAAAGTTAACATTTTTCTTACACTGAAAATATATTTCTGATAGGTACTTACTTACCACTCTTCTCACACAAAGCTATCTCAATCTTCTATCTGTCCTCTAAACATTGCTAAACATTTTTGCACTAAGCACACCAGTCTATGTACCCTATCAATTTCATGCCATTTTGAATATGTACATATCATGTGACTACCCTCTACCAATAGTACTGCGGCACCTATCTTGAAGCAGCTAGCTCCCTCTGCTATTCCTGCTCAATCCTCAATTTTGACAATTGGCAGGTTCTAAAAGAACACCAGCAGTGGGGAGGAAGGGTGGGAAGAGTGTGAGAAAAGGTAAGTACCTATTGGAAATACATTTTCACTGTAAGAAAAATGTTAACTTCTGGTACTTGACCATGCAATGCCCACCACAGAGTGGTAAAAACAAGAATTGCTTAAAATAAAAGCATAAACAAAAGGAAATGATAAGACTTACCCCTATCAAAGTTGAAAAGACATGTGTAAAATTACCATAGGAGGGAGACAATATCCAACTTAGAAAGATACAGCAAAATTGTGCAGATATTGAGCAATGAATGTATAGGGAGTAGTCCATATTCCAGTCAGAATGATCTCCACCAAAGGACGGTGAAGGTGAGCAACCAAAGAAATGATGATATGACGAATTTGAAGGGAAGAAACATTGTGGAGACAGCAACCTTCCATGGATAAGTCTGAAAATACCCACGTAACGAGTTGACAAACCCAACAAGTTAGCATGACAGGGGATAGATAACAGGAAATAGAAGGGTTTCAGGGAATAAAAAGTCAGGAATGTGCTGCTGAAAAAGAGGCAGGACTTGCCAAATGATACTGTAAAGAGTGAACCAGACAAAGAAGCCAATCAGAATCGGAATGGGAGTACCAGTTGAAGAAAGGAGTTAAAAAAATGGATGTAAAAGCCAAACAGCCTTCACAGGCAGCATAGGTCTGAGGGAGGAAGGACTGGTCAGATATAGGATAACATAAGAGGAATGGTAGAGCTAGTGGATAACATTAAACGTATAAATATCTTATCTGTGATGCCCACAAGCAAGGAGGAGAAGGAAATAGATCTTGAAGGCAAGATGGTAGGTGGAACATGAAGATAAAGGTTCAAAGGGAGGATAGGAAAAGTATAAAGGACCACACTGAGATCCCCTTCAGGCAAAGCAAAGGAAAGTGGGGGATGCATGACTCAGAAGGAGTGTAAAAGGATGGAAATGACAGGGGAAGACAAAACCTGGAGAAACAAAAACAAGGCCACCCAATAGCTAGACACAGTGAAAGTGGACAAACCTCTGTCAAACAACCAAGTGAAGAATTGGGAAAGATGAGGAATGGAAGGGTGGGAAGGATGGAACTCATGTCAAAGAGACCAAAGGTGGAAGGTATACCATCGCCTGTGGTAAATGGACATGAAAGAAGGTCCAATGGATCGGGAAAGAAAAGATGCAACATGTGGAGTCAGTATCTGGGTTGAGACAATGGATCTGACAAAAGTCATGCATGAAGACAGAGTGTGGTGAAGCCTGGATGAACAATGTCTGACCAAGGTTAACAGAATAGGGATTGAGACAGAGGTCATGGTAGGGGAGGTTGTACAAGTAAATGTTGGAGCAGTGGGAATGATGGTTGCACCAGCCAATACAGAACCAACAGTAGGCTGACACACAGAGTGGTTTGGAATAAGGATAGAACTCTGGAGAGGAATAAAATAGGAGGGTAAACATAGATGTGAAGACCCATCCAATCTTTACTGAACCACCCCCAGAGTTAGCGAGTGTGGAAAGAGAGACCAAAAGAAAGGAAGTTTGGTGTTCCAGTGGATGGGAAAGGCATATATGAGGCATCTCAGATGAGAACACACCAACCTACAGACCTGTAGATCGATGGACCACTCTATGAGGAAAAACTAGTTGGGAGGAGATAACTGATCCACAATCAGATTTAGGAGCCAGGAAAATGGCAAGCTAAGACCATAATGTGGTGACTGTGGGCCTAGAAAGGAGATCCAGGACCCAGAATTAGTAATCCCTTGTTCTGTAATATAAGTGACCACTGCAGAGATGTTGGAATGCACCATAACTACCCTCCCCTGCAGAGAGAATGGTGATATGGTGAAAATACTCCTTGATTGACCAAAGACCAGAAATCTCCTAGGAATCAAGGTAAGAATACTAAACTTCTAAAGATGAGTCTGTGAACAGATGTAAATTCAGATGAGGTGAAGTAACCACCAAGCCAGGTCAACTCTGATTGGTGAAGGAAGGGTAAAAGGGTGGTCCAAAAAATCCGAGGAGAGGTTCCACTAATCTAGGAGTATCCACTGAAGGGAACACATATGAGCCCGACCCATGGGAAAGAGAGTTTCCAAGGAAGCCCACATCCCCAAAGAGAGAGAACATCTCGAACCGTAAGAAATGTGAGGTGAGGGACTTGTGAACTGCCTACTCCAAAGACAAAGAGGAGAAGGCTTGGTCTAACTTAAGTCAGAATGAAGAGAAAAACCCAAATAAAATGGGGTATTGAGTGGAGGTAAGAACAGACTTCCCCACTGTCATCAAGAGTCCCATCCGTGCTGCTTCTTGTAGTAGCGGATGAGCGTGGTTTCTGGACTGTGAATGGGAAGAAGCAAGCTGGAGCTAATCATCCATAAAAAGAAGAGTGCAAAGACTCAGAGATTGAAGATGTTGGGCAAAAGTTTGTACTCCTCGACAAAACACTTAAAAAGCCAAGGTTGGTCCGAATGATAGGGCCCCAAACTGGAACACTGGAAATAAAGAAATAAGTAACTATCAATGATGTTGGCATTGTGGGGAAGAACCCTGAATTGTAGATTATGAGGAGAAAATGAAGTTTCTAGTATCACGAACACAGGAAAAGCAGCCAAAGCAAAGCTCAGCTTTACTTTCATGTTCAATGTTTTTTGATCCTGGTATCAGGCTGAACCTGTGTGGCCATTGCTTCTTTATCCAGTGCTGATTTCGCACTCTGCTGTCCCATTCACACAAAAAACTTGGAAACTTTGCATAACCGGATTGTTGAACCAACAACATATACAGGACTTTTAAATCTCCACAACGTAGCCAACCATGTTCTTTATATTTGATCTTATTAAGAAGAAGATTGATATTTTCATACGTTTCCATCAAGTGAATGAGCAATAGGAACAGATGCATATATATGTTACCATTGTGAAGGAAAACACCTTTAAGACTTCTATTGGAGGAATCAATGAACAACTGCCACTCATTTGGTTCATAGACTGCAGCACCTAGCCTTGGTATTAATTCAGCAATATTGTTGCAATAAACCAGAGAACCTTCTTGAGAAATAAATGGTATAAACTCTTCCTCACAATTTCTGTACCAGTAAAATTATGTCACTGGAGAAATTAAGTTCTTAGCCTGAAGCCTGGACCACAAAATCTCTGAATAATTCTTTGGAAGGCCCAAATCTCTCACCAAATCATTAAGTTCACCTTGTGTGAAAAGTTGTCGTTCACCAGATGTTTCAGATTCAAAACAATCGCTAGCATAATTTCTATTGACATCAGATTCAGAATAAGATGAAACTGTAACAAAAACCTCCAGTGGAGTAGGTACATCAGGTCCATGAACAACAGGTCTTATAGCAGATTGAAGGTTTGGATAAGAAATTTCCTTTTTATTTCAAGTGTTGTAGCCTTGCATGTAACAGAGCAAAAATAGCAGTCATTTCTGAGGTTTCTAGGTTCTTGCTAGACCATTGGAATTTCAAAAGTCAAAGACTTTTTCTTAACTTTAGTCCATTGTCTCAACTCTTCGAAACAAATGGTGCAAAGTTTGTGCAGAACCCATGATTTATCTTGGTTTCAAAGTTTTATTTTAAAATATACATAATCCACTTTTTTGACGAATTCTGTAATGTTTTGCCTTCATTTCTTTACTACAAATTTACCACAAATATAACAGTACATGTTTGGGTCATTTACACAACCTTTTTGCCATAATTAATATTGAAAAGAAAAAATCATTTCAAAGTGCACGCACAAACAAATACTATCCAAAAATGACACATCATGCAGCCTGTTAACCATTTATACACTAGTGGTGTGTTTCTAGTGGGTTCTAGAATGATTGATAAGATTCTCACTTCATGATTGGTCTAGAGAAATTTATAGCCGTAGTTGTCAACATTTTAAGCAAAACAAAATATGACCTGATTTCAATGAAAATGATTCACTTATGTAAAAGTATATAGGACATTTTGGGAAAAAATCTGTACATGATGGAGAAAAATGGATATAATTTCTGGATTCAGCATACAGGAATAATAGGATATGTAAAAATTTCAAGGCAATAAACCATTGCAGGCCTGTATAGTTAAAAGCCTCAAGTATTGTTACATCTTCTCCTTCTGACTTTCAACAATTTAAAAATACAAAATAACTCTCAACAACACATTCAATAAAACTAAACCATTGTTCAATGTTCCTTTTCATTCATTTTGACTTTACAAAGATAACAGACATTATATTTTCAGTTATTTTTATCCATTTTGCTTCATTCTAACCTCAAAGGTTGTGGCTTTCATTTCTCTGATTGTAAATTAAACATTCAAAATTAATGAGTTTATTACAGATGGAATATTCATTTACATACATAAAAAATAAAAAATTGCCAATCGATAACAAAAAATAAATAATGAAATTGCTTATGCAGATTTTATAACTCTGTACAAAAGCAAGCTATGGTTTGTTTTTCTAACTTTAAATTTTCAAATACAGCTTTTCAAGGCAAATGCACTAACAGGTCTCACCATAATTTGTAGCAGCAAAAGCTGAAGACACTGGCATTAATGCTTGTCGAATAGCAGCCTCCCACCCTTTTGAAACCTCAGAGTCTTCTCCAACATAATAATCCACGTTAGCTGTGCGCAACTCAAAGCAGTGCTTGGTTCCAGGAGACTCAGAACTAAGACTTTGTTTGGGAGTCTCAAGGGCTAAAATTTCTGATAAAGGAATTTCCTGTCAATAATGAAAAATGTTAATTTTATTAAGAAAATGATAATTAACCAGAAACTTGAAGAATATTAATATATTTTTTTTACAATAATAATAATAATAATACTGATGATATGAAAAGAATATTATTAAAACTGTCTGCCATTGATAAATAAGTGTCTATACCAGTGAGCCAATATACCTAGAAAAACCAGATAAAAACAACACACACATAAAGTTTCACTGGCCTACTTTACCTTATAATATTTGGACGTTGTGTCATTCTGAAACAAGGTAATAGCTTTACTATCAAGCCACCAATAATGCCTTTTCCTCTGAAATGACCAAAAAATAGGGGTAACTATTAGTGAGTAAATTCTGTATGTAAACATACATTAATTTCATTTCAGATCAAAGCAGGATACTTAAAAAGGTGTTTTCAAAAATTTTAAATATCTTAAGTTTATAAAATAATGTACTGTAGTAGTTGTACAAGATAACATTTTTTCCTAAAAAATTTATCTTCTGTATATGTTAATGAACCAGGTTTACTATACCATGGTAGACTAATGTTCAAGCTCTACATGATGTCTGACACACTCCTAAAGCAAGGTAGCAAAGGTTCAGTTTATTTTAAAAGTTTCAAAGTATCCCCAACATACACACAACTTTTACAAGTAACATTTTCTTGAAGATGCAATCTTCTTCCCTTTTAATCTTTCAACTACATGTAGTTAGCTTTAAAAATTACATAAAACATATGTTTTTGTCCATTACACATGTGTAGGAAATATATACATTGCTGAGATGAATCAATGAAATACCGTGAATGTTAAATCAATACTAGTTATGTGATAATATCCATAAGTACAAACCATGCTATCTTTGTTAGTGAAGTGCACCATCCAACCTTCTTTCAGAACTTTGGAACTTCTACGTTTTGTCTGTTTTACACTCTGAACAATTCTCATCAAGGGAATGTTGTTGCTTGTTGTAACACTATTAATAATACAGATATGCCCTGTGAGAAATGATATACCTCAACAGCTTAACAGTAGTAAATCAGTTTCTTTTAAATGTAATTTCTAAATTTGAAATGAATTTTCAAGTATTTTTTTAATATATTATGAGAGAAATGAGGTAAAATGCAGCATTTTTAAGTTTACTTATCTTTAATTAAGAAACTAAACTACATACTTAACCGCAGGTTTTGATTCATCATCTTGAAGGTCTTGCATCTTTCGTTCTGACGAGCTCTCATTTTCATTGTCAGACTCAACATCATTTTCAGCATCAAAACTTTCTACCCCATCCACTATTAAACAAATCCATGGAAAACTATATAACTTTGTAGTGGAACAATAAATTTTGAACAGTATTAAATGGAAATTAAATACTTACATATTCAATGACCATCTCTGTATTAGAGCCCCTTACCTAATATTGAGTTGGACAACCTATCAGTATACCAATAGTCTGGGATTCAGCATGGCTTAATCTGATAGTAGCCTATTTGTTAAGTATTATGGTGAGTAACTGGGTTACAAATGTCAGCAGAGGATCACATAGTAAGTATGACATTATCACAAAGATTCTTAACCAAAGTGAGATTTAGTTATTATAGCAGTAAAGAAAAAAAAGAGTAAAGTTAGTGCTAGCTTATCAAACCAATTTCACATAATGTGAATGCAACTGATTATGTTACTCTGGAAGAGCACTTGCTTACTTGATTGAAAAGGCAGTTGCCTGAGGTGGACATAATTGACAACAACTTTTAAGTTGACACTAGATGTCATTCAATCTTCTACAGAAATAAGAGAACTCAACCCTGACATAAGAACATTTCTGATACTCTTACTCAACTTCCAGCAGTTTGTACAAATAAGATCAAATTCCTCATGTGGTTTTCTAAGTATTTTTATTGCAGTGATACTATAGACAAGGAGTGATATATGACTTCATCACATCACAGCACATGCTTCCAGTAATTTACTAGACAAAGATTTTGTTCCTGCCACCACTGTTTGGATCTGATATGTTTTTGAAAATATTTCTTGGCTGCCATATGACAGATTTTGTTGGTTTTTTTCAAACATTTTTTTGGTAGTGTGGTTCAATATAATTAGATTCTCACCACTGTTGAAGTGACGTAATAGATAGATTTGAATTCAATCTGACACCAGTTACAACTTACAAGTCTGTTAAATTATCTTTCCTCCTCAGTAATAACATTTATCTAATGGCAAATGATTGTCACCTTCAACAGAATATGAAGACAAACATCTTTTAACAGCTGGTCAGATAAAAGGTCTTTTGATAACAATGGTGTTAAATGGAGACTTACAGTAATGTCCTTCTGAAAGTAAAAATGATCCTTACTCTTACCAATTACCTTTGCAGGCTGACTACATTTCAGCATTTATTAGGATTAAGTACTAACCTGAAACACCATATAATCAGTGTATTCAAGAAACATGTCAATAGAGGTCCAAATAAAGTAGCCCAGTCATAAACTAAACAATTTAGAAATATAAAATTATGTGCACCTGTCATTACACGATATAATCATAAAAACTGGTAACTAGTATACTGAGAACCATCTGAACACACCTAAACTATTCATTACTTTTAAAACATACTACAGTGAGTATAATTATAAAGCTTATGTACCAGCCATTGGTATAAAAACTTGTTCATCCACATAAAATTTAAAAAAGATGACATTTTTTGCTAGAAGTACTTAATTTATTGCAAACAAATACAACATATACAGAGCTGACAATAGGGGGGCAGCAATAGGGGCCTGGGCTAGCTCTTAACACCCTTGAACATATACATAAACCACATCATCATGTATTAAATTCAATACTGTAAACATACACCAATCCTTTGGAGCTTCTCCAGGACAATTGTTTGGAATCTTCTCAGTGCACCGTTTATGAACATTGAACTTGCAGTCTGAAAGTAAATAAATGCTTTTTTAAATTTCATACTATCTTTTATTATAATTTTCATTTATATTAAAAAAGCAACAGAGAAAGTTTTATGTTATCACCTACACCTAGTTAAACCTGTACTTTGAAAGGTTATCATAATGTCAAAGCTTTATTATTCAGTAAAAAAATCCATTCTAACAACCTAACCAACCTAACTTTTGAAAATCACCCTATTTGTTTCACACTAATTCATTTATGTTACATTATCTTGAATCCCCTACCAGTTTTTTTGGTCAGTTTCCATAATGTTTTATCCTCATGTTTGAAACAAGTGGTACAAGTTGGGTCTTCCATCAGAAAAATATTACCT
This sequence comes from Limulus polyphemus, assembly GCF_000517525.1. NCBI lineage: Eukaryota > Metazoa > Arthropoda > Merostomata > Xiphosura > Limulidae > Limulus > Limulus polyphemus. The sequence goes on from NW_013667563.1 coordinate 171,115, forward strand.
ACAAGATTCTTATTGCATTAACATGGGCAGTAGGCTTCAGTGTTGTGAGGCCTAACATATTTTTGCTTAGGAGCCATTTCATTCCTGGATTTATCTATTTCCAAGTGTTGTTTTTTTAATATCAGTAATGTGTGAAAGACTAGAAAGTGGGTTTGACCATTTCACTTTAAGTAATAGAAGAGGTATTCAAACTATTGTTAATTCATGAAATACTAAGAAGCTGCTTAACAATTCAAAAATTAAATTAAGCGGCACTGAACTTGTCATACATAAATATTTAGTTTTCCACAGCAAAAACATCTCTCATATGAAATCTAAGATTTTCAGTTATAAATACTATATTACACAAGATTAATACTATCATGTGTTTATTTATAAAATAAAATTTTAATTTATTACAATACTGATAGCAAACTGGAACTGGTTTAATAATGGCATGTGCAACATGGAATTTTAATGTAAGAATGATTAACTCAAAACAGTGAAATACTGTTGCTGTATTTCAGACAGTACATTGGCTACCCCCTACTCTTTAATCTGAATAAAGAAACTACAATTACGATTGAAACAGAAATAATACATATTCAAGGTTTATTGTAAATACAGTTAACTTCTTTTGTTCTTTTTTTTTTATATTACTAAATTTCAGATGAATGTTTATAATGTGGATAATCGCAAATTGTGGTATTATTATGAAAACAGCCAATGTAAAGCCAGTTCACTGATGATGAGCTTGCAAAATAAAATATCTGTTGGAAAACAGCAGAGAAGTTGATTTTCAACAGCAACAAGAAATCATAAAAAGTAAATAAAAGGTGTAACATACAGCTTGATTAAATCTAAAAGTAAAGTTCACAAATAATACACCTAGAAGTGTTATAATTGTTGGTTGCTGAAAATCTTCTTTTTTAGTGTTATTAGTCTAACACAGGCACAAATGTTCCAAAATTAAATCTGATAAACATTCATTCCAATGGTTTACTTCCTAAGGTATGAATGTCAATATCACAGAATCAGTATATATTTTACAGAAATCATGAAATGTCATAATGATCTTACTATTAGCAAAAGTGAACAGTAATAAAAAGAAAAAACAGAACTTGGGTGTGACTGCTTTGTTAGATTATTATTTTAACTTTAATAACAAAGCAAGTGTTTAATTAAATAATCTACTAGAAGACACATTATAGTGTGCCATCCATAAAAAGTCTTATTTTGTACTGTAATAACCCATCATCTGACTTCCAAATAATATAAATTGCTTCCAGAATATCATAAACACACCTCAATAAAAATTAAGACATATATATAAAAAGAAGTACATTCAACTTAACTGTGATGCTAACAACACAAAAATTAAAGAAAATTTAGAAATTATTTTTAAAAATTTATGAAGTTAAATTTAACTTCCAAAATATCATTTCATTTAAAAAAAAACAGCTTGAAGATACTTTAAATTAGAAACAAGAACACTGCCAGTTACATTTCACATAATAAGCAATGAGAATGAATAAAACTACCTTTACACTGCATTCCCTGTCGGAAAAGCCCTTTTAGCAGTTTCTTACAGTAGTGGCAGACTGTGGGTCGTGTGTAAGAATGTACCTCAAAACTGTGTGGTATTCGAATACGGTTGGCATATTCTCTGTCTACCCAGGTTGGCCGCCCCATATTTAAAGACAAACGCTTCTCTCGAACAGGTGATACTGCCAAAAATTGCTAAAGAAACAGTAATAGACAAGCGGATTGTTTTAATAAAAAATAAACAGTACTAATTCTGATAATAATAACTAATAAAGAATATATATGGTCTACTCAAAGTCTTCACTTTTTTTCATAGACTATTAAGATATTTCCTAAAAATAACATCACATGCATAAAGGTAATGCTGTAGTCAACACAGAAATGACCCAAAAATGTGACATTATTAATAAATATGCATCAAAGTTGATTTTTTTATAGATTTTAGTCAGTACTCTTTTTAGGTAAAATAGGTCAGAATAATGTGCGATAATCTTTCACTGCTAAATACCCAGGTATATGTAAAACAAAACTGTCCTATTAACAAACTTTTCAAGTAGTTAAATCTGATGTTTTAAGGAAACTGGTTTACCATGTAACCAGATAGATGAACTAGATTTTCAACATAAGCAAAATTTATGGATAAAAACATAATTAAAACATTTTACTGAAAAGTAGTTACAATACTTTTACTTAAGCCTACTGTGAAAGTATAATTTCGAAACCAGACATACTTGAAAACTAGAAATAGTTACAACTAAATGTACAATTAAGTTAGAGTTTATAAAATCTGCATCTTGCTGAGAATTTTCTACAGCCATCACAAGATCGAATAAAATGTTTTCTTTCTTGTATGTACATATTTACCCCATTGACTCTATAACCCTTCTAACCTATTTATGTACCAAGCTGTTTGTTGGTTACAGGGTCCTTAATAGTATACAAGTCAAAACAAAATGTAAACAGAAATACCATCAATATTGTAACTAATCTAACTTATTACTGCTGGAATTTCCTATATATGTTTTCCATAGAGCACAAGTGATTTCACAGGCAAAAACATAACAGTACTATGCAATATGTGGGCCTAATGGTACTTTAAGTTATAGAAAAAATGTCTGTAATTTGAGGGTTAAGAGACTAGTTTACTATGTTTGAGTACCTCAATCTAGATATACTGAAACACAAAAAAATTTACACCTTAACATACTAGCTTGTTACTCAATATATTATAAATGTCACTAACATTAGAAAAGCTATTACAACATCAAATAACAACATATGAATGGTTGAGTCCTTACAGAACTGTCATTAGATAACATAGGTCCAGTGCTAGCTACCCGATGAACACATTCTGTTGAGTTGTTAGGAGATAAGTAGGAAGAAGATCTACGTTTCTTTGCATGTGTACAGTTGTTGGGAATTCTGTAGGCACAGCGTTTATGAAAGTTCAAACCACAACCTAAGTCACAAAAATTGAGAAAAAATATTTATCCTGAATATAGAAATGGAGATAAAATTTTAAAACATTCATTCTTAAGCCAAAATTAATGTCTATTATTACAATAATGGTAGAATAATAATACAGCATAAATAATGCTAAAATATTTTCATCCACTCACTGTTCTTATGAAGAGAATATTTTACAGAACTTGCACAATAATTGCTGATTTAGTTTCAATGTCTACAATCCAGAATTTTTCAAACATATACAAGTATGAAAATATATTCTCTGTTTAGCAGCATAACATGCCCCCCCACACACACATACTCACAAAAATAGCATTTCATAAATAAATATTATTTAAAAAAACAACAATCTTCTGTAGTTTCTAGTATGTGCAAACAGAAGTTTAAACTTTAAAATAAGCAAATCATTACTTTTAACTTATGTAGAGTAATGCCTACATACAACGCAATGACATAGCCAGCCACACTTAAGTTTTATACCGATTATTCAAAAAATATGAAACCAACATACTTTACAATCCTTAAACAAGTAAGAACTTATTACAAATACCAATTTTAAATTTTTTTATATTGTACATTAAAGAACTGAGAATAGTTAAAAAAAACTTTAAAATATAAAAAAAACATTAACTTGCCAAATTTGCAAAATACAATATGCCAAGTACTACTAACTGTGAACTGTTTTTCCCTCATAATTATACAAAATAATTGCTTATTGTTATTTTAACTTTTTTAGTCACTACAATTTAACAAAAACACTTGGGTTTTGGAAAAATCTTCAAATAAAAATATGACTAAAATACAAAGTAACATAAATGAAGAAAAATATTTGAATAAACTATATAATATTTAAAATTAAAATTGAAGATGTTCAGCATAAATTTTCTTTTAGTATAAATCGTAACAATGATAATGCCTTTATGTATCTGATAAATATTAAGTATGATTGTAACTGCAAACAGAGAAATATAGTGTGTGTGAAATTATAAAAAAAAAAAAAATTAAAGTAACATTATGACAAAGTATTACCTTCACATTTGAGTCCCTGACGCACTAAGCCAAACAGTAGTTCCCCACAAAAGTCACAAAATGTTGGAGACTTGTAGGAATGAACCATCAAACCATGAGGATTGATCTGGACTTCATCAGATGGATTGTTCACTGAAATACCAAAAGCAATAATTTCAAACACAAAATTACTTATTGAACTTGTAAAGCAAGAAATGCATCACAATTTCATAATGATCTTTTAGAGTTGGAAGATAATTTCAGACAGCATGTCCCACTTGAATAAAATCAAATAATACTTTTTGTAAACAGGCTGTCTTTAGAAGATTAGAACATTTGCTACACTGACCTATATCTTAGCATTCATAAATCAGTCTACTGACTAATCTAACCTATATACCTATTTTAAAGTTACTACTAAAAATCTGTTAGACCTATATAGGATAATCAAAAGTAGACATATTTTCAACTGCCAGATGATTTGAAAATATATTAATAGATGCTATATCCTAGTTTAGCTACATTCTAGTTTGATGGAAAAATTGATGCTGGTACCATGCGATGCTCAGCACAGATAAAACAATGAAAATTAAAATGCACTACTTGTGCCCATACAAACAAAACTAAAAACAAGTCAGCTGGGTTCTTCATTCTTGTTCTACCAGTTTAAACACCACTGACTTACAGTTTTATCATACAGGAAGAGTCATAATCATATTTCTATTTATGTACACTTACAAGTGTGTTTATGAATGTAACGGGTGTTCTTTTAATTACAATTGCAGTTATGATTAGTATTGAAAATGTTTTTAAAAAAAAACATAAAAAGAAAAGTAAAGTTAAGTTATTCTATTATTAGTTAGTTATTAGTTGTTGTGTGTGTGTGTGTGTGTGTGTGTGTGTGTGTGTGTGTGTGTGTGTGTGTGTGTGTGTGTGTGGTAGAATTTTGTTAATGATATGCATATGAAAGCATTATTTCAGATCATAATATTCTGAGAAATAACCACTACAATGGAGTAGAAAGAGGTGGACCATAGATGGGACCTGGCTCCCCTACAATTTTTTTTTTTGGGGGGGGGGATACATATTTTTTGTGAGTGTTAACCTTATAGAGTTTACCATCACAAATGGTTTATAAAAATTAACAATTTATATTAAAACAATGTATACAAGTATGCAATACAAAAATCAACACAGTACACTGTGCTATATAGGTGTCAGCCTTTTAAACTTATGCCTAATAATCAATAACAACAACATACTAAGCTAAAACAATTCAGATGTTTACGAAATTAACTCAGTACTTTATGCCATTCATAAGGAATGTTAACCTCAAAAACAACACCAAAAGTATCTAAAAACTTAGTACTTTGCATATTAATGTTTAACTAATAGTTGAAACTGTGATAATCCATTTATATTTTTTGCACAATAGGAGGGGTGCTCTATCAACTATATTAAAGGTTTGATCCCCTACCACAAAACTGCACTATTATACCAATAATAAAATGTAAATGTTTGAAACTTTATATTAGTTTGAAAAAGTTTGTGGAGAGAATAAAACTACATTTGATATAAAGAAATGACATAAACTCAACTTGCTTTATAAAACCTCAGACATTAATAAAATTACAACTAACATAAAGCAATAACAAACTTAACATCTTTTAGAAAAACAATAGGAGTAAAACAAAATGCCTTTCAGAAGGAAAAAAATGATGTAATAAAAGATTCTATCATATAATAACTTTAAAATATGTCAGGTCAGTTCAAACTATCAAATCAGAAGTAGGATAATTTTTCATGATGAAATAATTCATGTTTCCAAGAATTTTTGTATCATGTTAGGCAGCTATAAAAACTAGGAACTATCAGCACCATGATAAAAGTGTTGATAGTTTGTCTGACAGATAATCATTTCAAACTGAAATTTAGAGTGTGCATGTGTTTCTATATATACATAAAAACACACACATTGAGTTTGCTCAAATTTGCAAGTTTATTTTATATGCTTTTAGACACTGGTATATTTTGTATATGAATTTTACAATAACTTTTAAACATATTCTAATACCTAACATCACCAAAATACTTTTCTATCATTTTTTAAATGAATTCAGAAACAAACAGCTTGTTTAATGACATATTCATACATAATAAAATAATTTAAAACTTCAAACTTATTTTAGACATTGTAACAGTATATCAGGTAAAAAAAAGAAAAACTGCTTACAAGTTATATTTTTAACACAAGTTTAGAACCAATGTTAGATATATGCAACTATTTAAGTTTAATGTGAGTGTTAAATTTAGTCGTGTTTAGAATTGATAGTTTATTGTAGGTTTGCTTACGTAACTGTGTACCAATCATACATTGTGTAGTTTCATTGTTGTAATTTGGCACTTGTATTATTGCATCATGTTACTATAACCTTTTAAATTTTTCTCATTGTTTTGATTGAGTATTTGTTTGTTTGCAGTTAAGCACAAAGCTACACAAAGGACTATCTGTGCTCTGCCCACCACAGGTATCAAAACCTGGTTTCTAGCATTGTAAGTCCACAGATATGCAACTGGGAGGCTTTGATTAAGTAATTTACATCATAATATCTTGTAGTGTGTAGAAAGTTCAAAGCCTCAGTCAGGCTATAAATATGCATATAAAATGTAGTTTGAGTTAGTCATACAGAAAATAAGACAGAGATAGACAGTTATTTAGATAGATAGATTGTGTGTTTGTGATTTTAGCAGTAAATAATGTATAGTGAAATTATCACAGAATGTATTGTAACAACAAAGTAGAGAAAAATAATTTGTCTTGTCAGTTGTGCTCCAAAGTAACTGAACCAACCTTTGTGGACTTTTGATGAAAAGAGAATTTTTTAAAGCTCTGGATACAACTGTGGTGATAAACTGTGTAAAAAACATTTGTATATATGTTTGACTTGTTTTAATATATTATTTTAAAACAAGTGGAATGTGTGCTATTTGTTTATTGTTGAAATTTATCATCAACAAGTCACGGACACCTACTATAAAGAATCCTGCTCATCCACACATATGTAAAAACCTAACAACCAAATAATTTCTAGTTAACCTGACCTTTTATGATAGGTAACATATGAGAAAAGTTCAAGTCATAATATATAAGATAATCCATGATTACAATTATTGAAATCACTGAAGCAAAACATATGTAAATCAAACTATATGCCCTACCTGATAAAATTGTTTCTATTACTGTGTTTTCTGCTACATCAGATGCAGCAGTGATAGGAAGAAGCATGTTTTCTGCATTGTAGTCATGACGAAACAAAATCAAACGCTCACTCAAGTGATTAAGACCATGTTCTGGAAACTAGTAAAGATAAAAAAAAAATACAATATATCATTTGTTTTCAAAAAATAATATTGAAAAAGAATTCAATACAAACCTTACAGATAATGTAAGTCACTTTAAAAGAAGAAACACATCAATTTCCACAAAATGAAATTTTTAACTTTGAGAAACATTTTCCATCTGCAGATTTTAGTTTCTGTTCCATTTAAGTAAAATTGAATAAATAACTGATAGCTGATGAAACTTAATATAAGACACAAATTTACTATATAAAATCATAATAGCTATTGTACACAGTAAACACATTTAAGTAATTTTTATCTATAGAACATGCCTTATCTTAATTAAGAAGCAGAATTTGGTCATGAATACCTAGTTTGATGTCATATTTCAGTGGGTTTTATTAGAAATCAACATAAACTCTGTATCAAAACTGCATCTTGAGTGATATTCCAAATCCACCAGATAAAATTATTTTATCACCTAACTGAAATGTACAGTTGTATTATCTGAAACTTTCACAACAATTTTTTTTTTAATCTTCTCACCTTTCTTTCAATAAAATTACAAGCTAAGTTCTTCAGCGTCTTCAGGTTTAACTGACTAACATCAGTTGTAACAGAATCCTTTACTAAGCCACTCTGGAAAGTAAATGTAACTTGTTCTGGAAGATTCAACACTGGTGTGTCCATCATGCCTAAAGTAAACACAAATAAACATTATCAAAACCTAAACCTAATTACAAAATGAACATGCCAGTTATTGCTCTATACTACCAGAAGCGGAGATGATTATTTGTATTTCTGTGTAAGCTAATGATGTCTTCAAAATCAATAATTACAAGTTAACAGATTTCTTTTATCACATGTAACATAAGAGTTGATAAATCTGCCACATTTATGGCAACTACGTGAAAATTAGTTATTTGATTTAAAGGTCAGTTATGACTACATATACTTCATTTATTTGTTCTCGGGTCAAAATTAACTAAACAAAAATAATTTAACTACTTCAAGATTTGCTGAAAACATATACAAAGGTTTGTTTTGTCTCTATATTAGCTTTAGTTACATCTTTAGATTTATTTAGTCTCCATATTAGCTATAACTAAGCCTTTCCAGGCTTAAATAGTCTCCATCTTAATTACTAGTATAATAAAAAATGTCTAAATTTTGTAAAGACAAGTAGGGATCAATATATACATTGCCTAGTTAGCTACAGTAATATAGAAAGTTTTAATGCTACAAAAAAGTATTAAACAAAGTCAAAACTACAAATACTGAGTTAATTAAAATTTTATCCATACTTGTTTGTTTGTTTGTTTTGAATTTCCATCTGGTAAGGGTGGTGGGAGAGGGTTCTCTAGTAGAGGAGAGGTCCCAAGGAATGAAAAGATAGTTACAAGAGTTCCAAAATGAGAAAGCATGAGATAGGTAGAAATAAATGGCCCAAATGGGACATATGAATCAATCCTGGTCAAAGCAATTACAGAGATGGGATATAAAAGGGGTATGAAAGAAAGAGTGTGACCACCTTCCCTAGAAGAGGAAATCTTGGGAAAGAAGGACTGATCAGGGTAAAGAAGAAAGTAAGTGCAGTGGTAGAAAGTAAAGAAGGAATCTATGGCATAGACATCACAGCAATGGCAACCACAGGCACGAAGGAGAAACAAATAGGATTTGAGAGAGAGATGATATAAGGAACAAGTGGCAAAAGGTTTGAAAAGATCCCAGGTCAGAGCATGAAGAAACATATTCAGGTTCCAGTAACGCAAGGAGTAGGAAGAGGGTCGTAAGAACAGGTGAAGAAAAAAGCTGTGGAACCATGAAAGGCACAGTCAAATAGCTACTTGAAGAAGGAGATAAGATATTGTAAGGTAGGAAGGCCTTAGAGAAGTTGTGAAGGATAGACCAATAATGATAAGCATGACATCTACATTGGTATACAGAAGAGGTGGAAAGGGGACAAAAGTGGGACAGAAAGAAAGCTAACAATCAGATAGCTTGGGCTAGTAGATGGTGGACCAGACAACTCCCATAAATGAAGATGAAGGGATGTCACACCTTGATGAAAGAGAGAGATGCGAGTGGATCAGAAGGGGTGGATGATGAGGAGAAATAGCTTGAAAGAGAGAAGACAGTGTAACAGAAACCATGATTGGGCAAGCCAGTAACAGACTACCAACAGAACTCTGCAAAGGGTGTCCTGAAACAGTGCAAGAACCCAAGGAAGAGAAGAGTATAAGTGTAAAGGAAGAGATGGGACCAGTCCTGACTGGGACGCATTGACAGCCAAAGTTAAGATGTTAGACACCAGAGACCAAAACAGAAGATATCTGATATTGAGGGGTGTGGCAAAGGCATCTATTTGGAAAGTTCCAAGTAGAGAGAAGATCCAACAGAAGATTCGAGAATGTAGGGACCATTTCGTGGGTAGAAGATATTAGAGAAAAACAACCCATAACAATGTTCAGTGCACCCAGAACATGACAGGCTATTAAGCTCACCTAATTGTAATGGGCCTTATTGAGAAAGTCAAATGGAATTATCTAAGTGGATCATCACCAAATGATCTACAAGCTGGGGAGGGAAATAAAAGCATGTCTGACAGACAGCATGCAGTTTGAAGGCATTGATATGTAGCAAACGCTCTTCCAGGATCCAACAACCCAAAGTCTGACTGTTGTTCAAGAATGCTTTTCATCCAGAGAGAAAAGTGTTTGTGATGAGGTGAAAGTCTGATGACTTGAGAGGAGATAGAGGAATGCCAGAGATGGTGGTGGAGCAGTCTAGCCACCAAGCAGGATCCTCTGGTAGACAAGGAGGAGAGAGGATTGGTAAGGACAGTGGATCCCTGGAAAGGTTATACTGGTCATACAATGCCCACTGTAGGAGATGCATATGTGTGTGTGTAGCCAAGTGGAAAAAGAGGTTACATAGAAGAAATGGTCCCCAAAAGAGAGAACTTCTTGTACAGAATGTAAAGGCATGGCTCAAAATTTGGTGACCAAATGCTCAAGGTCCCATAAGTGAACTGGAGAATGTTGGGTATGACTTGGGCAAGAGTTGAAGTGAATCTCCAGACAGATTAGATGAGCCACCCTCAATGACTAGTTTCATGAAGAAGAAGGAAAGTATGTTTGGAGACTTCTGCGTGGGAATGGGCAATGAGAAGCCAGTTGTCCATGTTGAAATGTTGTAGCAGACCTAGGCCACGGAGATGACAAGGAAAAGCCCACATAATAACATTGGAAGATAAGGGACCATCAATATCTAAACAGAAGGGCATGGATGAATAAAACAAAATATCACGAATATGGGGCAATTGTCATGTGAAGAAAAACATCTGAACACATAAACCTTGGTCATCCACAAGCCAGTCTGGAAAGAGGAGAATTCTTGATCCAAAAATGTGGGATGACCACAAAATGATTGACAAAAGAAAGATCAATAATCAGGTGCCAGTCCTTGGTCTTTTTGGGGACAACAGATGCAAAAGTAATAACTCAGAGAAAGGTCGTGAACCCTCTTAATGACCTGTTTCTCCAACAACTCCAAAACCATGGGTGTCAAAAAGCAGCAAGTTAGGAAAGAAGAGGGAGGAAGAAAAGCAAAGAGAAAGGCAATGGGACAGAATTTGTAAACCCACTTGTCAGCATATAAATGTGTACATAGGTCTGCAAATCAAGCCAGGTGGGCTCCCACAAGTCCTGAGCCGACCAGATGGTCACTGGCAATTTGGAACAAACAGGAAACTAAGGAAAGGATGATTGGTAACAGCCAGCTTCAGCTTGTGATTCAAGGGAATCAAGGATACCACCAAAAACCTTCAGATGAAGAAAAGGGCAAAACAAAGGACCCAGAAGGAGGAGGAAGGGAGACTGACTCAAGAAAGTAGAGTATTCACTCCCAAAAGATTCCAACAACAAAGGAACCAAGTGAGAAGAGAAATGGCCATTATAGAGAAGAAAAGCACTCTAGAATCCCCAGAAAAGTCATCAAGGGAAGAGTAAAGTGTTCTTACATATGATCTCTCAAGCTCCTCATTTTTTGACACTCATTCTTTGAAGTCGCTCTTGCCAGGTTGGGGGCTGATTCATTATCATGTTTCCGTATCTAGTGCATAATTTTTCCAACTTTGAGCTTTTCTCTCTCTATCTTTCTTAAGTACCCCTCTCTTCTTCACAAGTCAAGCAAGGGACATGAGGCATAAGGATGCAGGAACAAAGTTGATCAAGAAAGTTACCGGAATTTACAGCAATGTCAGGGGAGGAGAAAAACAAAGAAATCATGAGGGGAATGGTTGTGAAATAAAGAATGGGAAGAGTCAAAGGTTGCGGGAGAGAGAGAGAAAGAACTGCACATACCCGAGTAATAAAATTTTGATAATCCATGGAAGATAGTGTTCTTCAGTAGGTAAGAATGTTTTCAAAGCAAAACATGAAGGCAGAAAGAGGTGCTCAATTTGTCCTCATCAACTTCAGGTATACAAGAAGGGGGAAGTAAAGTGAGTAGAAAGAACTGAAACAGAGGGTCTTGGTTGCTCCATGGACCCCATCACACATTGGAAAATGGCTGTTACGTTTTCCACAGATAAATAACTTCCATTGAATTATTGGTTTTGTTCAGGGTGAAGAATATCTTCACTCACATCAGCAGACAAATAGTTCACATTAAACTGTAAATTCATATTGCATTTGGTTAAAACTCAATAAAGTGAAAGTTGAAAAAGTTGCAAATCTCAGCAAACTCAAAACACATCAGTAAATACATCTATGCATAAAGGCCTTACCTTAGTTTCAATCTGTACAGAGCTGGGTACTGTCAGCATCGAAAGTGTTTGTTTGTTTTGAATTTTGTGCAAAGCTACACAGGGCTATCTGCACTAGCTGTCCCTAATATAGCAGTGTAAGACTAGAGGGAAGGCAGCTAGTCATTACCACCCACCGCCAACTCTTGGGCTACTCTTTTTACCAAGGAATAGTGGGACTGACTATCACATTATAACACCCCCACGGCTGAAAGGGCAAGCATGTTTGGTGGAATGGGGATTCGACCCCCGCGACCCTCAGATCATAAATCAAGTGCCCTAACCACCTGGCCATGCCGGGTCCATCGAAAGTGACTGATATCAACCCATGTTTTTTCATTCCTGTACCAGCCATAAGCTTGTGCAAGTGCTAGAAATAAGTGCTTATGAGATTGCCTGACTGCATGGTTCATTTCATTTAATGGTTTGGACTTGAATGCATGTTTTCCAAACCTTCACAGTATCACTGTTACACCAGTATCTTGTGTTCCTTTTGCAGAAGTTGATGCTTTGATTTTGTTTGATGATAGCATCTCTAAACACTGACATCTTTATATAGGTTTTTGGATTATTATATACCACTTTGCCTACAAGTCTTCACATATGCCTCATATATGAGGTGATCACTTCACACATTATATCTCATATGCAAAGTAGAGATGACACTCAAGGTGGGGTTAGCAAAAACAACGTTCAAACAGAAGTATCTGTCATCTTGATGCTTAGCAATTGTTGTTAGTTCATCTGAGTTTAGAAACATAAGTTTGGTAGCTGTACTCTGGAAAGCAGTCTTATACATTAGCTACATAGGTGTTGTTAAACAGAAACATCCAATCTTAAGCAAGATGTGCTGTGTTACCTTTAATGCACATACTGATGATTTTAATGTCAATGAGTATAACTCTGAGTGAGATATGTGGAGGGTTTGTACTTACTCCCAGAAGATTCCAACAACAAAGGAACCAAGTGAGAAGAGAAATGACCACTGTAGAAAAGAAAAGCATTCTTTACTCCCCAGAAAAGTCATCAGGGGAACAGTAAAGTGCTTTCATCATAAGGTGAAGGGAGCAGAGGTACTTAAGGAAGATAGAGAGAAAAGCTCCAAATTGGGAAAATTGTACACTAGATAGGGAAACAGCTGATAATGAATCTGCCCCAACCTTGCAAGAGTGATTTCAAAACTCAATTACCAGAAACTAGAAACGTTCTAACATATATTATGGGAACTAACTCAGTTACAGGTGGCATGCCTAGTGTTTGATGTCTTTAAGGGCTATACTTCAAGTCATTCAGAGTTATGATGTTGATCCCTAACATATTCTTTCACCAGATCTACGACTGTTACCTATGTTTGATGTCTTTAAGGGCTATACTTCAAGTCATTCAGAGTTATGATGTTGATCCCTAACATATTCTTTCACCAGATGTTACCTATGATAACACACGTATATGTATTACACACACTACTTGTTTGACATATCAGGCAGTATAAACCTGGATCCTATAACAAACAAGTCGCTTTTCTTTAAAAATCAACAGTGGTTTATCCACTCCAGAGATGTAACACTACACGCACATTACACTAGTAATTGTAGGCAAGCTAACTAACTACATACTGGCGACTACCCAGCTGAATCTTAAATCATCTCACTAATAAATTTGAATAAAAACAGGAAAATCGGAAAATAATACATGGTTCCACAGACTACGCCGTTTACGGTGCGAAGCACACTTAAAAATGAGTCATAGAACTTGATCTAAACACATAAAAATTATCTTTTTTTTCACATTTACATTTCCCGAGAAAATTTTTAACTTTATTTTCCTCATTCACAAAAAACAACAACAAAAACGGGTAAAGTCTATTACCTCATAGTCATATATTTTGAAAGAGTCATACTGTGTATCACTTTACAGTCAACATTGCTCACACAAAAATCATTACATGCTATTCAAGCATACCAACTGTATGCGATTTCTACAGAAAAAAACAAAACAAAAAACATCAACATCGAAGAAAAAATCAATAATATACACTAACGCTTAAAGTTATAGCTTAAAAACTAACTGCTATTTTTAATGAATGACTAATAATCCATGTCTTTTGAGCATGGATAGAAGAGATACAAAGTGTAGACAGCACAAGTTTCCAGTCGAGTTTTAATTTCGTAATGTACTGAAAAACTTGTGGTAATAATTACTAAACGATCGGAAAAAGGGCGCAAAATAAATAACGAATCTGCTGGAATTCTAAAATTAAGATTGTTCCTGTATCTGAGACACATTAGCCACAACCGTGCCATGGGCTGTTAGGATGCTCACAATATACAACCTATATTACACGTATGATGTTTTTAGTTGTCTTTTACTCATCACAGTGAACATATTTCTATATAGGATTTAAAGAATAAGTAACATTGATGCAACTAACTTATTATACTGAATTCCGTATATTACTACAGAAATGCTTACGGTTCACAATACACCTTTTATCTTAGTGGCTATAAAGTTTAGGTTTCAGTTTTCAAACAGACGCCAACACAGAAAGAATTGGATAGATGATGACTTGCACTGCCTACTACAGCACAGGTTACCGCAGAAAATCAACGAACAACGCACTATATCTATACGGTTTAGTTGTTCTTTCTTGAAGATTTTGTTCAAAATAACAGCACGCGACAATCTAAAATGATATCTGCTAACCCTTGAATAAATCTCTTTCCATGAACATACTCAAATCTGCAAAAAAAAAGAAGATACCAGATCATCGTGCACATAGGTGTCGCTAGGCACTGGCACACTAGGCCCGTGCCCCAAATTCACAGTTGGTGTGTTGAAAAATTAGAATAGAAAACCATGATCTATATCATACTAAAACGCCGAAAACTTCCGCGCCTATGAGCCCGAGCCATGAATCTTTAAAGCACCTAGCGACGGCCTCTAATCGTGCACATCTAAAGCCAAAGCCATGATACCAAAGTGTTGTACTGAAAAACGCAACCATTTTACTACCGGTCAATAATAACTTTCTTGAACCGTTTCAGGGATTCACAGAGTGAATTAATCATGTTTCTCAGCAGCGAAATCTTCGTTGAAATGATTTATATGCAACGTGAACCAATATAAAGTATCATATGAACAGTTTCTTTTACCACTTATCATGTCAACAGTCACAACTGTGTGAACTGAGTCTTTGATGTGGTGTTTGAAATCACGTTGTATTGAAAACTTGCACAATCAAGGTAACTAGCTGCCCATCCGACACTTTTCTGGATAACTCTGGAAATTCAACTTATAAACCCGTTTTAAATTGGGATCCTAACGACTTCCTAGGGCCGTTTCTTCTCTACTTCCTATTGATGACAAAGCTTAGAGATAACACTTAAGAAGTATCTTTTAACTGTAAACTTTTGCTTTATCTGTAGATGAATTGATGATGTATCTATTGTGTTGCATCATGCTTCAAACACCTAAATCTAGTAGTAAAAGATCTAAAACGCAATTTTCTACAAAGGACAATGCGAGAAGACTTAAAGATGACGAACATGCACACAGTGTGAAAATATTTGACTAAGACATGCTGTCGTACACGGAATACATGTACCTTACAAATATAGAATTCTCTAAATTATACGTTGGCATTATAGGAAATCTCAAACATTACCTGAATGCTTCAAATGAAAAGCTTTAAAACACAGCTTAGATGGAAAGTACATTTTTACTGAACTTCTTTGAAATATTTACATCTTCAAACAAATATATTTTCATTGCATATGCAAAAAAATAGTTTTATTACCACAGTACATAAATAGAAATAAATAGTAGCGTACAAACTTTCAGCTGAGATAAATAAATCTATAGAGAGATTAATTTACCGTTTCTTCTCTTTACATGGCTTTAAAGAGAGAACTATCTAGGTACATGCTGACATACCTTCAGGCTTGCTGACCTTTTCTAAGCACAAACTTATTACCAGTGGTAAAAGCTGCTCTGGTGAAGATACAGCGATAAAATTATAACGCTGTCCCTTTCGCTCGAAGTACTTTAACCATTCACTATGCTAAAGCTGGAGGTAAGAGCCAGTTAACGTAATAAACGGGTAAATGGAAGCAAGGCCTTTCCCCAAATATCGTAATATGTAGAACACATGAAAGGCAGTTCATATCCCTTGTTACTCATGGCATCTATCGTGAAGTGTGGTATTGTACAAATATTTGCTGTTGTTTTTTGTCGTAAAGCTACACACACACACACACACATATTGGGCGACCTGCTCTCTGTCCACTGCCTGGAGTCGAAGCCCATCGGAGGGAGAATTTACACATATAACAAAGTTAAACTTTCGTAAAAAATTGACTGAATTACCGTATGTTACAAAAAAGTACTTACCATATTACAGTATCTAAAAGGTAGCTTTTTGTTTCGTGTTTTCCTAATTAGATAAAAGATGAACAACAAACAAAGAAGCGATACAGATAGCTGACTGTAAATATTCACAATATCTATGTATCTTAACCTCCAATAATATTATAGCATAAACCATAAAGATTCCGTCTCTGTATACAAATTAATTCCCTAACATACTGCATCAGGATAAAGTATATCCTATTACACTCTGAAAGTCACACAACTGGTTTCAATAAGTCCGTCAACACATCGCCGATCAGTTTCTAGGTTATTTCACACCGAACTATTACAACAAAAACAATAATAAAATATTTTATCCTCAAAATCTCCAATGACGCGAAATAAAATTTCAGCCTAAAAAATGCACTACTTTATGCTACAAACTGTTTCTCGCCGAATATTTCAGCAATGTACATAATTGTAAATATAATATACGTTTATATTCATAATGTATTACTTTCCAAAAAAGACGCCCATACTAAGAGAATTAAAGTGATCACACCACTTGAACAAAACCTGTGACAGACACAGTCCATTCAACAAAACTAACCATCAGACAAAGAACGCGAAACACACAAGAAATATCCAACACAATGTCGTGGTAAAACAAAGTAGCGGTACTGAAACGTATATACTATACTTTTACGCACTGTTAAAAAACTGAATGTTTTCAGGGAAAGAACCGGCATTAAATAACTACACAATATGATATGCACGTGTTGGAATACTGACTATGGTAGTATAGGAAAAAACAGACAAAATGAAGCAAATCAAACTATTACAATATTGATGTAAATTAACAGCTGCTAACTATAAAATATATATGTATTATCCTTGTTATTATTCACACCTCCGCCATGGAAGATTAATGACATCAAAAGGCAATACTTCAAAAAAGTATCTTTATGAAACCATGAATTATAAAACTTGGTTTTGCTACTATTGTACAATATATACAGTTTGTGTAACAAGAAAAAGAGCGGGTGTAACAAAACAGGGAGCCACTTGCTTTAACCATAATTTACTACCAACAGTTACAACTTGTATAACCAGTCCATTTTAAAAGCTGTTATATTTCCTAACATTTCTTCTAACAAGATTTTATTTGGAAACCGATTGGGAGATGTTACCTTTACTTCATATACCACAATGAATGTAAAAGAAGATATTTATAATACGTTATGCCTTGAAACAGATCAGCCATGTTTGTTAAGTCTTCTTGCTATCCATTGCACATTTTTGAAGATCTCAAAGTAATTGCTGCAAGTCACGTGGTTATCCTAATTGTTACGCATACCTTAACTACAAGCAATGTTAACCGTTTAGATCAGGTGGTAGATCGATCGCTCAGTGTTATGGTGTTAGATCCAGGAAATGTAGACAATTTACTATGTAAAGACGAAAAGTCGTCCTTCTGTTACGCCGACATCTCAGCCATTAAGATACCGACCAACAGGCAACTTGTA
>NW_013667563.1:189607-195518 GCF_000517525.1 Limulus polyphemus
GCAACTTGTAAATTTGTCTTTAAAATACTTTCAGTCGTGTACGTACGTATGTATGTATATATATATATATATATATAATGGTCGATGCAATACTTTGGGCATATAATTAGATTTCAGGGTAGGTTGGTACAGATTGTGATGAGAAAGAAAGTCGAATCGGGTATACGTGCGCCCCACGTTTGGTATTGCTGGCGCACAAAAATCATAATTATTGGTTGAAATTCCCCATTACGTTTATTTGGTTGTCGAGGGGACACAGTAACGCAATATCATCACATTTCGTCCAATCGGAACTCTTGGCTGCAACTCTATGATAACCCGCAACATATTTCAATTTTGTAAATGCCCAAATTAAAGCGCGCTTCTCCGGCACAGTAGGCTAACAAAGCCAAAATCAGGAAGACAGTCCAAAGAGAAGGCCCCGAAATTCATAATAAAATTCACTACCTTTACCATCACATTTAATAATCTTCAGGGTCATGCAGTTGACCAAGTAGGAATATGTCTTTGAGAATCAGTTTTTTCGCATGTTTCAATCCATAAGGTTTTATCAAGAAGAAAATTTGAACATAACTTAAAAATATATATACAGAAGTCAAATTGTTAATCAAGCAATGCTTTTAAAGGAGATGACCAAATATGAATAAAAAAAGTTGTTTTCGTTAAATACTAGAAATAGGATAGCCATTCTCCATACATATAGTTGCTAGATTATTATTAATGATTAGAAAACATGTTAATAAAATATTTATTTAGATATAATTTTGAGAAGAAAGAATAATCATTATTTCCTGTCATATGAGAGGCATTCAGCTTGTGAGATATATATTCAAACAAGCAAAAAAAGTTCAGAATGTCTAATAATTTACCATATTTCAGTGACTAAAACTGATCTTTACTTACATAGCAAGTAGAATCATTTACCAAACACTACTCTGCTAAAGTGTAAATAATTCTGTAAGAGCAAGCACAGATTTTAACACTATTTCAGCTTCCATTAAAGTTTAATTTATGCACAAGGCCAATCAGATAATAAAATATCTAATATGTGCAACAGTTATCGAAAAGACATTACAAAATCTTGATCCTTCTATAAAAATTTATGCTCTTTGTGTAACTTAATTTTGATATCACTGATGGAAGTATATACCTCGTGGACAGGACCAAACTCGGCCAAAAGTGGTGTATATAAGCAACATACACCATGCATGGAGTTTGTTACCTGGCCCAAAATTGTGTTTTAAATGTACTATATATTTTGCATGGACTTTCTAGCTTGGCCTAAAATTGTGTTTTAAATGTAATATTATCTCGCATGAAGTTTCTGACCAGGCCAAAAATTGTTTTAAAGGCAATATATATACCTTGCATGGAGTTTCTTACCTGGCCAGAAATTGTGTATTAAATATAACATACATCTCATTTTTTATGTTATTGGCAATTAAAGAGAAAGCAACATAAAACCACTGAGGTCAAACCTCAACCAAATGATAAGTAACACTAGTGTAACAAAAGCTTTTACTTAAAATTTTAGCCAAAACTAAATATAATCATTCACTTCTCTAAACTTACTCAACAGAATTTTAAACTAATACATAATTAGAAAAATCATTCCTAAAGTTTATAACTCTGAACTGAAAATTAATTTTGTTCAAGAACAAATCTGTAGCTAGACTTCTAAAACATATCTAATACTCCTAATATTCCACTGTGTACTTCCAAACTTTTGATTCCATCACTGAAACAAGCAACTCAAAGAACAATTTTAAACATCTTAATCAAGTCCGCTACAAATCCAAAATCACCTCATAGCTTAAATGGCTTAAACCAGGAATCATTCTAGTAGCCATCTTTTGCAGTCTTTCCAACATGTTTACACCATTTTTTTATATATGGAGACCAAAACTGCAAACAATGCCCCATGTCCAAGAAAATAATAACTTTGTTGTTCTTAAATCAAAAATTCTTATGAATAAAACCAAGAGCCCTATTACCTCTTTTTACCACAGGTAAAAAGAGGTAACACAAAGGGTTTTATCAATACCACCACCTGAACTCTTCTAGTTCACCAATGCTCAATTCACACAAGTAAGTCCTTTCTTCACCTTCATACCCAAAATGCAAAACTTTACAATTTTCAATATTAAAATTTATCTTCTGACACATTCATCAATAGTGTCAAGTCCCTTTTGAACAAGAGAAGCATTACAACAGAATATATCCCACAAGCATCTAAAAGATTAGCAATATACATAAATAATAAACAATATAGTTTCTAAAACAGATCCCTAAGGGACTCCACTACACATATAGTGCCCATTTCTCATAAACCTTTGCTTTTCATTCTTAAGCCAATTTTCAATATATTTCTCGACTTTTCCACCAATCCCATAATTACCAATAAAGTTGTAAAGTAAGAAACCCTTTTTTTAATCATGCTGAGAATCACTAATTAAATGTTTTCAGAAAACAATAAGCTTATAGTTTCCCAGATCCTTCCTAGACCATTATTTTCAAAAGCAAATACCACATTGACAATCTTACAATCACCAGAAATTTCATCAAAGCTCTAGGATAAATCTCATCATGGTCAGGGTGCTCTTTTCTCAAAAATCTTCTCACTTTCATTTGTAACTACAAATAAAAAAGTTATTCATGTTTCCATTTTCTGAGATGAGATATCCACTTCAGAAGCACTTAAAATTTTTTTGTTTTTAATTTAACATAAAGACCTTTCAAGTTAAGTTTGATACTTTGAGCTAAGACACATTTATATTTTCTCTCCGTCTTAGTGATAACTTTATTAACTTCTTTTTGTTTATCTCTACAAGTCTTATAGTCCTTCATTTTAGAACATCCTGAAAAGACTTAATGACTAGAAGCTGAATACTCTCATTAACTATAACCTGTATAGCTTCAGTGATTAGGAATTTAATAATCTTATTAACAATGACCTGAACAGGCTCAGTAGTTATGGCCTGAAGAGCTTCAATGATTAAAAACTGAATAGTCTCCATGATTACAAAATGAAGTCTTAATGATTAGGTCAGGACATAATGAAATAAGTTTCAATATTGAGAAGTGCAAGGTTACGAACTTTGAATATGGAAATTTCGAAAACATTTCTTGTGAGTTACACTGGAATTGTTAAAAAACAAAAGGATTTAGTTGAATATTTAGATATAATGAAAAAACCTACAAGAGACATGAGATATACTTATGAAAAATTTCAAGCTAAGAGTATAGAAGTTACTATAACTTTTGTAGGAGACTCTGATGAGGCCTCAGGTAGATTACATGAAATATATCAAAATGTTGGAAAAAGTACAGCTACAAGTATTATCAGAATGATACCTAATATATGAAGTTAGAACTATTATGAGATGTTTAACAATTTTAACTTGTTTTCTCTGGAATATATACAAATTAAAAGAGATTTGATTCAATTTTCAATTGGCAGGGGCTTGGATAGTATACCCATGACTGACTTATTTCAGTGGTGAAATGAATCAGTTAAAAAAATCCCAAGTTTGTGCTTTTAAAGCCTAGCCCAATTCTAGTTGTTTGCTAAGATTATTTCTCCAGCAATTATTCAAACTTGCTGAATGGTTTACTTAATGATATGGTATTTAATGTGTAAATTATGTTTGAAAGTTTTTCCGATTGATACATAGCTGTGAAGGATGTTAAACTTGGTCTTTCATTTAGATGAAATTGTTTTCTGGCACTTGTCAAAACACTCAATCCAGCTACAGAAAAGCTTAAACCTAAATAATTAAAATCTTTCTCCTCCAAACTTTTCTCAACTTGAGAAGTTGAATTAAAAACATTAATCACTGCATTTGTTAAATTCATCTGTTTCAAAACTTAAATAAAATGTAATTTTCTTTTAACAGATTTACATTGTTAAATATTAAGTCTATTCCATTGGTAAATTTCTAACCATTATGATGCATAGAACTACTTAACAGTATTACTAGTAAAAACTACCTAAAATTATCAAATTGTTTTTTAATAATATATAATTCACTTTACAGTATTTTAATTTTATTTACATCTTATAATGTTATGCTCAGAAGTTACTAACACAAGAAATACAATTTTTAGGCATTTATACAGTAATATTAAATTGACAAATAGCGATTCTTGTTTGTCAGTTTAATATTACTATTAGCATTAGCACAATGTACTTCCAATGAAAGCAGATGGAAGTTCCATACGCAAACGTTTATACAGTATTCCCTCAAAATATCACTTCCATTGAGTCCCAGTGCTGAAGCCACTGACACTAACCCACCTGTTTAAAATTCTACCGAAGTTGAACACCCAGCTACGTACATATTTACTGATTTAGTAAAGGTATGATGACATTTTATAAGGACAAAAAAGAAAGATACAGATTCCACAATCTCAATCCCTGGTGTTTATGGTATTTAAAAAATACACAATAAAATGTGGTCAAGCAAAAGTGCTTTAAACTTTTAAGTTTACTTTAAACTCAGTGAAGTTCAAGTCCATGTTGTATGGACTTTGTGGTCATTCTTAGAATCATACTCGTAGAGTCATACCCAGTCATGCTCATACTGTCACAGGTAAACCATGATATAGTATTGTTGCAATTGTTTAAATTCGTTATATTTAATCATTAATGTGACAATCGTATCTCATGATGAATAACCTTTTATATTAAAATTTGTCGAAAAATAATGAAAGACGTTTTCTTACCTTGTTCTATGCTCTTTCAAATTGCCTTAGACTGCTAGAATTACATTATATTTTATAAACAAAGACCCTGATTTTAACATGGCACGTTATGATTTCAAACAAAGCCACGTACCCACATTGTTCTCGAACTAAAGTCTACGCTTCTCACAAGCACAAGGGAACAGGCACAGTCACTGACCAAACTTGTTCCTTCTCAAGTGTGAATCGTAAAAAAAATATTATTAATGATAAATAAAGCGATAAGGTAATAATTATTATATAAATGAGATCTTATAATATCCAAACTCCGTGGTTGAGTGTTCACAGTTAGTAATGAGGTCCTGTAATAATAAGTTTGAAATATTTATATGAAGCTTCGATGTTGTAATAATAAATATCATATGGCCAATAACTGTAAAGAAAGCATTTTACTGAAATTGCGTAATATTTCGCTGTGAGAGTGTCTTCTATAATATTTATCATTGTTTCCAATGGCCTTAAAAGTCTTAATGTCTATCCTGAATAGCCATAGTTACTATGATATGAATAACTTCAGCGATTAGAAACTAAATAGTCTTATTGACAATTATTAATAATTATTATCGTTTTCAACAATTATCTTTCCTATGTTCAAGAAATAGTTCACACGATAATATATACTCTCTAGATTCTCTTCATGTATTATAAAAAAGCTTTTTATTTCTAAATGTGGTCAGATGTGACTTATAATGATTAGCGTGTCTCGACAGTGAGTCCGTAGATTCATGGTTCGCGATCTGCAAAAATTGTGCTCCGCACTTTGGGGATTTTGGTGCGCTTTAATACTGACGATCAAATTCCATTTCTATTAGACAATAGTAACCCAAGAGTACGTGGTGGGCGCTGCTGACTAACTTTCTTCCCTTTAGGTTACTTGTTCGAAATTAGGAATGGCTATATACAGATAGCACTCGTGTAGCTTTGCGCGAAATTATAAAACAAACCAATAAATACTTTTAATTTTTATCTACAACAGTATAATTCGATAATACAAAATCTGTTCTGTCTGCTATGCCGTAACATTAACTATGGTAATTTAAAAAGTCTGGAATTTTTTATTTATCTGTTTGTAGTTAAGCAATAAGCTACACAATGGGTTATCTGTGCTGTGCCCATCACGGGTATAGAAACTCAATTTATAGCGTTATAAGTCCGCAGACTTACTGCT
>NW_013667563.1:196518-202141 GCF_000517525.1 Limulus polyphemus
GATCCCTCAGCAACAACTTGAGGAGATCGGGTGGTGCAGTTGGGTAGGCCTTGTGTGCCATTCTTTCCAAGTCCTGTGTCCTGAACCTAGCCCTGTAGACTTCTGACTGATTATGGGTTCCGTACCTGAGTTCTAGAGCCACTACCAGTACTCTATAGTTGTGTCTGTCGTCTGCTGACAACTGTCCAAGTATTTCCAGTGGTTGTCCCCGGAAAAGCACCGTGGGAAGCATATAGAGCACAATTTGAGCTACTGGAAGAGATGAACGGATGGACAGAGAAGCAGAAAGCAGTATATCTGGCAACGAGCTTGAATTGTATTCCTGTGGCTTCCTTCGTACTGGATCACTCCTAGTACTGACATTCATATCTGGGATGTGACTTCTCACAGGACTGAAGATGTCTGCATTGGGGTTTAGCTGCGGGGTCTGGAAGGGGCTTGCCATTGTCTGGGGCTGATTAAGTCGATGGTTTATGTATCCTCCTTGTGTAAAAGACAATAAATCATCCTTTAATGTATCTAATTCGCTTTTAAATTTACTAATGTTTTCCATTTGTACTTCTTGCCACTGTTGTTGATTTTCCTGTAGTTGCTGCTGACTTTTCTGCAACTGTTGGATACTTTCTTCCTGTTTCCTTTCTTGTTCTAGTTGCCACTGTTGCAGGTTTTCTTGCCATTGCTGTTGTCTCTTTTCTTGTTTCTTTTCTTTCTCCTCCAACAACTGCTGTAATCTCTCTTCTTGTTTATTTTGCTGTTCGAGCTGCCACTGTTGCAGGTTTTCTTGCAACTGCTGTTGTCTCTCTTCTTGTTTCTTTTCTTTCTCCTCCAACAACTGCTGTAATCTCTCTTCTTGTTTATTTTCTCGTTCTTCTTGCTTCTTTTGCTGTTCTTGTATTGCTGCCATCAAATATGCTAAGCTGTAGTTTGATTTGTCGCTTCTCGTTTCCATTTTTTTTTCGTCCCACTCTCTGACACCAATTTGTTACGTCTCCGTTCGTTAGTTACTTTTCCGTAAATTCGTTCCGACGAAACTTTAGCGACACAAGTCCTTTCTTAAATAAAACTGGTTTATTCTTTCTGAATGTAACTTTGTGATACACTTAATTTCAACAGTCGTGCTATAACAAACGTCTCACGTGCTCGACTTTAACAATACTCAATTCAATTACACACTCTCTGACTGCAGTTCTATTACTCAATACCCCTCCGTGATTAGTGGCCGGTCTTTTATATACCAGACAACCCTATATCTAGTAATCTCCCGACAATTCACGAAGGT
Organism: Limulus polyphemus; assembly: GCF_000517525.1. Taxonomy (NCBI): domain Eukaryota; kingdom Metazoa; phylum Arthropoda; class Merostomata; order Xiphosura; family Limulidae; genus Limulus; species Limulus polyphemus. The sequence continues at coordinate 197,798 of NW_013667563.1, forward strand.
TTGAGAAGGATGTGGCGTGATACTAGACACGTGACCTCGCTGACGCAACAATATTAAAGTGAATCGTTATTCTCCCCACCCCCTTTTTTGCATGCTAAATTACATTTGAGCCGACGTTGGGTTTCAATAAATACCTTGTATTGAGTTTTTAAGCCCCAAAGTACTCACAGGCCTTGGAAAGGATTAAAAATCTTTGACCATTCTAATAAAAGTTTAGATAAGGTTTACATGGTTTGTAAAAGTGAAACGTTGGTAGTAATAAAAAAAACAAATATATATACATCTGGAGTGTAAAGGTCGTTTATCTAAACTTTTATCACAATATGTAAATCCCTCCACTATGCACTACAAACTTTGAGAGAAAAAAAAAGGGAGGGGGAGAGATAACAAGTCCCTTTAAAAGTGGATTGATGAATAATGGTCAGAAACACGAACTCATCAAGACACCAGCCGGAACAACCCTCCTCTTTGACTTTAAAACAACGTTAATCTTGTATTTGGAAACTTAGTAACAAACCTGTCAACAATATCATCAACGGAAAGAGCACGTTCGCTGTGTGCGTTAATTACTGTTAGATTCTTCATTCTCTTATCTGCCAGATTGGTTTTTGATCAGTTTCAGCTTGCTAAAGCTCCTTTCACAGCCGGCTGTGCTAACTGGGAGAATTATTGTTACTTTATAACATTGTAAAGTTCAGTAAAAACCATAAATAGGAGTTTGAGATGTTTTGAAAACTCTTTGATTGCTCCAAATGTCGCACCTGAACGCTCATTCATTCTCTTAGATTGCTTCAGTTCCATTTGTATGTCTTCAAGATTCAGTCTATAATGGGCTGCAAGAGGTTTAATAGCCTAAAAATTGAGGAATTTTTCAGACTTGCGATCAATTGCCGACAGGGAGCAGAATATTTAAAGATTTCCCCCACTAAATCGTTTGCTTAGTTCTCCAATAAAACTATCAATGGTTAGAAACAATATGCCTCGTTCCATATCAGAAGGCCAGGTGGATAGGGCGCTCGACTCGCAATCTGAGGTTCATGGGTTCAAATTCCTGTCCCACCAAACATGCTCACCCGTTCAGCCGTGAGGGCGTTATAATGTGACGGTCAGTCCCACTATGCGTTCGTAAAAGAGTAGATCAAGAGTTGGTGGTGGGTGGTGATGACTAGCTGACTTCCCTGTAGTCTTACACTGCTAAATTAGAAACGGCTAGTGCAGATAGCTCTTGTGTAGCTTTGCGCGAAATCCAAAACAAACAAATCCATATCAGATGAATCTCGTATGGCGTCCCACTTCCTAAGTGTGGTTAGAACTGCAAAGTCGTCTATGTTTGAAAGCGTGGAGCTCTGTAACTGACGCCGACGGCAACATGTCAGGTCATTTTTGGTAGCTATGCCACAAGAACGTTGAAAATAATGTGCATCTTTCTCGTCACATCTGTAGGTTTGCAACTCTACTAGAAGATTCTCAATGAGATCTGCTGCTTTCAAGTAATCTAACTTGAAACTTTGCAATATATCCGACGCTCCTTTTGCTTTACATAAAATGCCATTCAGAAACAGCATACAGTATATGAATATTCTGGTCAATTTGAGTCAAAATGTGTGGGACATTTAATGCACGGTCTCGATTGCTGTCACTCATGTTAACATACCGCATAAATTTAATAGAACAGTAAATCTTGCTACAATTGCACATACAGCATGCACCTGGCAAGCCCATCGTGTATCCAACATTGTTTTAAATTCAATTGGGTGCATATCTTTTCTTCTTTGGAAAGAACTCCACTGAACATTAAAACCACTTAAAAATTTGTAGCAAGTTTGAAGCATTGAGAAGAAGTAAGCCACAGGGGTAACAGACTCCATACTTTCTATGAAGACCAAATTAAGGTGATGAGCAAAACAGTGAATGTAGATGGCTTGAGGTACGATTTGTCTTATTTTCTGTTGATCCCAGAACACTTGCTGATCATCTTATCCTTGATAAATCAGGTCTGTAACATAAAGTCCATTGTCTTTTAATTCTTCCAGAACATATTTGGCCAACAATTCTGCATCGAGTTCATCAGCGACTTCAAAACCAAGAAAGCTTTGATTCTAAAGAAGCATTATATTTGCACACGTTGTTCAAATGTGCATCAGATTGCTTGTTTTTGATAAGTTTAATGTTTTTTTGTTGTTGTTGTTCTTGTTGTTATTAGATTCACCCGTGCACCTTCAGACACAAAAGCTGCTCACCTTAATATTTAGTGCTTGTTGTAAAATGACGACAGACAAAACAGTAAACTTTGTCAGTAGATGCAGAATATTCAAGCCAAGGATATGCTTTATACCATTCTGGCATGAATTTTCATCCATGAGTATTTTGAAAGCAAAAGGGTTCATTAAGACCAGGTCGAAATGATCCATTGTCGGGCATTCGGGATATGTCAGCCAAATCACCAACTCCAAGAGTCAACCAAAGGCAGAATTAATTTTCCACTGCTGTTGCTCGGCTCATTTAATCTCGAACACTAGCGGGTTCACTCAAAAATATTCATGTTCTTGATCAGAAGTATTCACATTGCCTCTTTGGTTCAACAGTCCTTCGGCTCTTCTCACTTGGTCCACCTGTCTCCTTGATAGATTTATCTTCCTGAGAATCCTGTGATTTACGCGGGTTTTTGCAAAATGTTATGATATCCATTTTCTCAATAGTAAAACTTGATGTGTCTGCATATGTATGCAGAACACCAACTTCATGTAACAATTAACAACTGCAAAATGTATCGTTTAAAGATACCCGTGACCTCTTCACCTAGAAACTTGAAGAACGACCTCGCAACAAGTACTGAGGCACAAAGTAAAAGTTCCAAAGATAGCTTGGTACACAACAAGCCCGTGCTTGTCACAACTGCTTACTGCAAACCGAGTCTGAAGACCTTATTTAACAACTTTTCTGAGAAAGGCAGGCCTAGGTCTCTTTTTAAACCTTTTGCAGAGGGCAGTATAATGTTGTCATCCCTCAGGCAAAGCATAATATTTATAGCCTTCAATCTTTATTAGTTACAGAGCTATCGAATAGAAAATCAGACCCCTCTTGCCAAGCCCACCTGTCTATCCTCTCTTTCAGAACTTGCCAATAGTTTTCTCTGACTTTTAATCCTATATTTTGTATAACCAATAGAAAAACAAGGGTTCCACATTTGAAATGGCGTATTAATCTGCTTATTTTTTTTTCAATAAACAATGTGTACTGCGGTTTCAGTTTTACTTTTTTTCTCTCGATAAACATATCGACCAGCTTTCCTTTATTTCTAACGACGTTTGTGGCATAGTTAGAAAGCCAGAAATATTGTGATAGTTATGAGAAATATTCTGCTTTATGCAGGATATTATTCTGCGTTCTTTAGAGCCTTATTCAATTAATCAAATAATCATTTAGTGCAATAATACCATTAGTATAAAAAAAGTATGGTTTAAGGGTATATCTATTATTGTAAGATATATCTGTTCGATATCTAGCATACAAGAAAAAACATCCCGTAAAACTGTAGTGCACGTGTAAACGTGTTTTCTTCTTATACACATTACATTTGCTCTATGCATATTGGATTAAATTTTTTTTTGGGGGGGGGTAAACTTGGGGGTAAGAAAAGAATTTGCGTGAGTGAGAAAATGCTTCCTTGCCCCCTGTAGTGCCGCCACTGCTTTAGTCAGTTATATTCAGGTAATCTTTCTAAATGTTCGTGTATGTATCCTGTATACAGTGTAAAATTATTGTTAGAAGAATACTGAAAGGTTATAAAAATGCTCTAATCTTTTTACTAAAGTAAAAGTTACATACACCAAAGGTTAGAAACTCATATAACTTTGTCCCTTTCTTCCTCCCCCACCCTCAAGAGAGGGGTAATCACATCTCAAGAAGCGACTCAGATACTTATACAAATTGATATTAGCTAGAGTTTATTCTCTATTGTAAATGTTAGTTGGGATAATCGGTGATGTACGTAACATTGAATTCTGGTATATCGGACTTTTAATGTTTTTGTTTGAATTTGATGCAAAGTGTTTGATGCGAGCATTATGGTTTAGATAGTTTATTTACCATGAATGTTAAATTTAGTCATTTTTAGAAGCAATGCTTTATCACATGTTTGTTTACGTAACTGTTTACGAATCTATATTCTATATTCGTAATGAACATTTTTGGCTACTAATTTTTAATAAAGCACGTCTGCACCAGACGAAAAGAAGAATCAATCGAATGAAGATTCCACACTATTAAGTCTGACCAAAGTCCTTAGGTGGTATCCCACAATCCTCAGAATATCTACGTCAACGATCATACTCATTATATATT
>NW_013667563.1:202510-203646 GCF_000517525.1 Limulus polyphemus
AAGAAGGTAATGGGTAATTGAATGTATGCGGACAGAATATTGTTGGCCACGTGAGACGTGAGTTATGTCATTTGTTATAGAGTGACTGTTGAAATTAAGTGTATCGTAAAGTTGTATTTGGAAAGAATAAACCCATTTTATTTAAGAAAGGACTTGTGTCGCTAAAGTTTAGTCGGAAGGAATTTACGGAAAATTAAACTAACGAACGGGGACGTAACAAATTGGTGTCAGAGAGTGGGACAAAAAATGGAAACGAGAAGCGGCAAATCAAACTACAGTATAGCAGATTTGATGGCAGCAATACAAGAACAGTAAAAGAAACAAGAAGAACGAGAAGAGAAATTACAACAGTTGTTGGAGGAAAAAGAAAAGAAACAAGAAGAAAGATTACAGCAGTGGCAAGAAACCTACAACAATGCCAGCTCGAACAGCAAAATAAAGAACCAGGTATCGATATTAAAGCAGAGCAGGAGAAAGATCAAGATTTGAAACCATTGATTGATTTTTTAAAAGCAAGTGTTTCGCGCCTTGCTTGGGAGAAGGTGTCTAGTCTAACCCCTGTGACAAAGCACTATTGGGCACAATGGGACCAGTTAAAGCTTGGAGATGGTATTCTTCTCCGGAGATGGAAAACTACAGATAAGAAATTGACGAATTGGCAAACGGTTATACCGAGAAAGTTATGGGAAGTTGTGCTGCGTCAATCCCATGATAATTTAACAGGAGGACATCTCGGAATTAAAAATACATTGAGTCACATACGACAACGATTTTACTGGATAGGTATGAGGCGAGATGTGGAAGAATGGTGCAGGACATGCAATACTTGTAGTGCTAAAAGGGGACCCAAGCATAAGGGAGACACTCACCTTATGAAGAGTTGCCTGTGAATATGTCAGAGTTTGTGAAAGTGTTATCGGAAAGGATGGATGATATTCACCATCAAGTGCGTTCAAATTTCAAAACGTCTGCTGATTCGATGAAGCTATCTTATGATAAGAGATCTACTGAAGTAAGCTTTGTACCAGGAGACAAGGTATGGTTGTATAATCCCAGGAAGACCAAAGGGAAGTTTCCTAAGTTGTTTTCTCCATGGGAAGGCTCATATGACATAGTGGATCGTCTCTCAGACGTGA
>NW_013667563.1:204646-224231 GCF_000517525.1 Limulus polyphemus
GTCGCTTAAGTTTCGTCTGAACGAAGTTACGGAAAGTTAATTAACAAACGGAGACGTAACAGTACTAATAGTATTACGTACAAATCACACAAGTTTTTAATTTTAAATACTGAATCATATTATTATTATTATGAACTAAATATAAAATTATGCTAAATTATTGAGCTTAAAACTACAAATTTAAATTCAAAAAAATATAAATAATCACAAACTCTTTCAGTTCAAATTCCTAAGTCTAATTCATGTAAAGACTTTGCACTCGGTAACTCTTAACCATAACAATCGTGGATCAACTTCTTTCCTAAGAAATATATGTATTTTGAGTTAATTTTTCAATATAATGATTAATATAAACAGATATACCATGCAGCATGACTTAAGCTACTATATAAGAAAAATAAAAGTCACGTATATCCCATGCAGTTTTTTTCCAGAAGCAACTTTTCTAACGCTTACAGAAAAGACCTATTGGCCAGTACTAAATACAACCTCTACATAAAATGGCAGTTACTATAATAAGCACCGCCCACATTCATATTGTAAAATCCAGAGAACAACGTTTCATCACATGCTTTCCTTATCATCCTATGATTTGTCAAATGGGAGATACAGCAATTGGAATAACTGGTACTGAAATTGACACTTTCGACTAGGATTGGCTAAAAGTTTTACAACTGCGGTTTGACACGCCCAGACGCAGTTTTATAAAGAAAACAGACTAGAAAAAGGTTTAGATACCAATCATAGATGGCAGAACCAATGCTGAGGTGAAAGGAACTATCTTAAAAAAATTTTTGAGGGCGCTTATTTAAAGTCTAAAACGTATTTTAAGAATTTTTTCATTAAATTCCTCTTTAAACTTCATTAAAGAATACAATTTTGTACAAATAATTGAATGTTATGCTACTATTTATAAAAATAAAATCAGAAATCCATTAAAAGATAAGTTCTATATCATTTTTTCAATTCACAAATGCACACTTGCATTGCCTACTAAGAAAGTTAGTACCGGTAGTCATCGGGTTAAGAAAGGACTTGTGTCGTTAAAGTTTAGTCGGAAAGAATTTACGGAAAATTAACTAACGAACGGGGACGTAACAATATGTATTCAAGGAAAATAAACCTTCAACTACTAACTTAAAACATCTCTGTATCACTCCTTAAAATGAGCATTACCTACACACATGAGGGCAAGACACAGAAACAGGGCTAAGCAAATGAAAATCTTATAAAACAAACCTTGTGGTATGTAACATTTGTATAATTTAAATTATTAGTGCAAATTTATTACCTTTTTACTTTTGATTTAAAGAATGTAAACTAACTATGCGCTGTTTTATATAGACGAAAGTCTAAAGACTATTAAATATTTTTATTCTTTGTGAAATTATGTCTACATTTCTTTTCTTCTTAAAGTGCTATAGTCCTGTTTGTACACTAGATTCTTGAACTTTCTGTTTTAGAAGTCAAACTGTGGTGTTCTCAAGTGAATCAACACATTAGATATCAAAATCAGAAATACCGGAGATATAGATAATGTGTGCAGAGTGTTAATAAATCAGTCTCGAACAAAAAAAAAACAAAAAAACTAGCCACAAATGTTTCACTTTGAAACAAAACAACTTTATTTCAATATTGCACAAAAAAAGGAATGTGCAAGTCGTCTATTTCAATCAAAATGGCCATCTTCTCTGTGTACAACAAAGTCTGGACAATTGTATATGGGTATTCTCGGAATTCCCTGAGAGTAGCCTGCAAGAACCGCAAAAACTGGATGATTAGTCAGATACTGTATTGCAGAGCAATGCCTAGATTTTCTCTTCCTTTGGCTGAGTCTTTATGCAAAAGAAAGAGACTGGACACAGCGTTGTATTATAAATAGACAAAACAATCAAATTCAACTTTATTATAAACACTTGGATAAGTGCTCGTAATATGTATCGAATGGAAAAAAAGATTTGTTGACACTTATTAGTATTCGTCGAGATCATAGAATCACGACGTTAACAATACTGCTAACGGTAACCTAACATTATTATTCTCGAATCACTAGATGTTATCTCAGTTTTGTAATTGCTGTAATGAGTAATGGCCTATAATTACTCATAATCTGATGATGACCTAAGAGGGTCGAAATATCCTTATATTTGTGTTCTGTAATAGTAATAAAAAGTGTATTGTATCCATATGCATTTATTAACTTCAAATGGAATCTTCGACACACATAATTCACATCCAAGGGGTTAAAATTTTCACGCCAAACTGTTCAGTAACTTAATGTAGGTGTCACTCCGAAGGCTTAACTGCTCGAAGGATATGGTTTATGTTTCGTAACTGTAACTTGTAAGTCATTAAATAAGTTAGAATAGAACTTAAAAAATATATTTTTGATATGTTGATAAATTTCAAAATATGTTTTAAGTATTACGTTATATTTACTTAAGAATGGTTTGGCTTGCTATCCGATGTTCACATATTTATTAAAAGTAAAGGCTAGCCTAGTCAGATAGTCTCTTTCCATTACATTTACACTTACAGACTACAGTTAGTGAGTTATATAATTTATAACTTGTACGTTTCAACTATGGGCGTGAATACCGAATTACGAAAACTTTGAGATGATAATCGAGCATTATGTATTCGTTTTATTGATTTAAACTAAAAAAGAAAATTTATTATTATTTGTCTTTATTTTCCATATTCACATTGTAGTCAGTTTATAAAACAAAAGTGGGAAGTAAAACTATTTTCAACACTGTATATGGATATCTGCATTAAGTATTGTGTATGTTACACATGTAGTGAAATTTTACTAATAGAATATGTGTCATAGTTATATTTCATGTTATAGTTTTCCTGCATCTTGGACATTTAAGTTTTATTTATTTTATTTTGTATTGGTCTCACTATTCAGTTACAGTAAATAGCTTATAGTAGATTATTAAAAATAAGTCGTCATTTAACCATGCCATTATTTGAAGAGATCAACATGACCAAGAGTATGAAAAAAGCTTTAGTTCACAGATCCAAGGCGCATGGCTTTGATAAATGAGTGGCCATTAATTTGTTCACTGGTGTGTACCAGTTTGGATTCTGTAAAGTCAGTTTGTTGCAGTAAATAATTTGTGACACTTACATTCCCCAACAAATGAAAGTTTTTGTATGCTATGAAATAATTTGCAGCTCACCTAAATCTTTTTTTTTTTTTGTTTTATTATCAAATGCTATTGCCGCTAGACATAGCCCAGTGGTAAATGTGCCAAGCTATGGATTGGCCTTAAGATTAGATTCCAGTACACTGCAGAACATTCGACATTTTCAGGTAGGGGTACATAAAAATTGACAGTAATCTTGCTATTTGGTTAAGAGTAGCTGCATTGATGGCAGGAACTGATAAGCATTTCTAAACTAGGATAGCCGTGCCTAACCACAGAGGTGTCTGATCTGTTTGTTTAGCCTATGTTTAATATTAGGTGCCATTTGTATTGAAAGTACCAGAAACCATGAAGCAAAAAAGGATGGGAACACTGTTGTGTCATCCATAACAATGATTCTCAACCTCTTTCAGTCCATGGACAGGCTAAATCTTTCTATAGGCTATAGGCCTGTTCTACAGTATGTTGCATATATATATATATATATATATATATATATATGGATATACAGAATGTAGAAAGTTATAGTGGACTTTCCTTCAACAGGGGTAAACAGTATATGGCTATTTTATGCATGTTGATCAGTTATATAGTTGTACCAGAAGTGATGACATCATGCGTTTCTAACAGTATGACTAAATTGTGAAATAACATTTGTTGTGTATGTTAATTTTAAGTGATGGAAAACAAAGAGTAGTATTGAAATAACAGCTTATAAAAGTATGTGTTTGTGCAAAAGTAACAATTAGGAGATTTATCAACAAAAGCACGAAACAATACAGGAACATTTGTTGATTCAGTGCTTTTATTGAAAAATCAATTTAAGTTTCCATTTCATCAAGCGTTTATCTTGGTAAATTTTCCAACTGTTCATGACATTACTTCACATCACGCACATTCATACAATGCTGCTTAACAGTTTCAATCATATTCTAATTTCTTGGATAACGACTATGTAACTGATCAATATTTTTACAGTGGTCATTTTCCATTTACCTCGATAAAGGAAATATCACTTTCCGAAAGCTTTTTTTTGGATAATAGATTTCTGTTGCTAACTTTTTTGTTTTGATCCTGCATGCTTGGAATATCATGGGTAGATAGTTATACATAAGGTTGAAAAGAACCTTGGAAATGATGTAGAAATGAATAATATAGATATACATATATATATATTTATAAAGAGGGACGGTAATTATAAGCACTAATCATTCCCGTCCCTCCTTTTTCCACTGAATCACTGGCTAGGAACCAGTACATCAACATTGTGACTGTTTTACATGATTTGTACGTTTCTGTAGTTTATGATTTTCAGTTTCAAAAATTCACATAATTCAACAATATTTGGGCAAAGATTAGAAGCAGTAAAGAATGAAATAGTATGGCATACTTTGTCGGGTAGGTATGTTTGTATTTATGTGTGTGTATGTATATATATCTATATATATAAATGGGATATAGAAAACATAATTGGATTATTTAATGAATGTTAACTCTCTGAAGTATGTGAAAAAATATTAATTAAATATTTGATATTGTAATTAAACATAGATATATTTTGCCTGTCTCTATGAGACTTATTTTTTCTCCAAAGATAATTTCATGAAATTGCTTTTTAATCAGAAATTTCCTTAGTACTTTATTATATTTTATTATTCAGCATTACTGCAGTCTCGTTAAGAGGTTCCATTTCTATGGATATAAATGACTCATCACTATGCATATAACTTTTGGCTCAAGCTTACATTCATGACCACAACAATTGTTGCAATATATCCACAAAGCACTTTAGCTCTGAGTTAAATCTCAAGATCACTCTGTTGCCTTATAACTGATGAAAAGTTCCTTAGCAAATAACAGCTTTTATTTGATATTACAGTGTGCAAACAAGGTTTTACTGTATGTATAGACAATTCAAAACCATGGATTTGTTCTGTAGATTTCTTATGAATATGTTCTGAATTCTAAAAACATTTTAGCATAATAGTAAAATATAAATATAGTGGAAATAATGTGTGAAAAGGAACTATTTGTAAAAGGTAATGTTTTCAAAACATTAGTAATTTATTTAAGCAACCTTACAAGAGAAACATTTAGAATAAGCAACTGAAACAACTTACTCATTTAAGTAATAATGATGAATATCTCAAAAGAACTCCATTAGTCATGTTCTGACAATCAGAATAATTGCTTACACATTATAACCTCGCATCCTGTGCATTTGTATCACAAAGTCAAGTTTTTTATTTAATTTTTTAACTTTTCTACCAATTCCAGAAATATATATGCTATTCAATTTTTTCTTAGACACAAGAATTTTTAAAAATACCATAAATTATTCAATATTTTACATCTTTCTTTTATTTTTTTCAGATGAATGAAACACATCAGATATTTGTGTTGAAAACATGGAAGAAAAAGAAGTAATAAACAGCAATTTATTAAAAAAAAGAAAGTATTCTTCTCTTGGGAAATATTGCTACATTGGAGCAATGCAGGTTCATAATTCTACAAAATATGAAAGGAAGTTTCCTTTCTTCCGAGAGCCACAGATAGTGGGATGTTTCTCACTTGATGGTAATCGTGCTTACTGTAATGACAGCCACCAACTTAAGTATTTGCATATGCCTCCTAATGGATCAAAAGTGAACTTTGATTTAAATGCAGGATATGAAAAGGCAATAAAAAAATCATTTGAATTGAATGAAAAGCTGGATAATTTATTAAAATGGATTATAAGGAACAAAAAAAATTTCACGTAACTAGCACAACAGATAAAGACTCTAAAGATGGAAGGTAAGTTTTCATACAATCAGTATAATGAGGTTTTATGAAAAGATCATTGTTTGGGATGAGAGGACATGGCAATAAGCCTCCAAGGGTGTGAGTTAAGATGAGAAACTCTAAGACCCATATTACTACTTAAAAATTTTTTATTGGGTTTAGTTTTTTGCTTTTTTACTTATTTTAAAAGTATTAAAATTGAAAATTTCTAAATGTTATCGTTAAACATTCTTATATATTTGGATAAGTAGTTTACCTAATAACAATTTACTTTAGTTTCTACACAGACTGGGGATAATGTCAAAACAATTTTGGTCCATAAATAGGCCAACTACAGTAGAAAAACCTTTATTAGTCCCATATGTAATGGTTAATCAACATGTAGATCAATAATGGGAGTCACAACAGTTCTTTAATTTTAGATGTTATATTTGGTTGTTACATTTTTTAGTCTATGTGAAGATTGGTAATGTATGTCAGATATAAGACTTTTATTAATCTTTACAAAAACTAGTAATATGAGATGGATTGATCAATTTTCTTTAGTCTCCACACAGACTTCATCTGTTACCGTGGGCTACTCACTACCATACTTGTCACTGTTTATGAACAACAGGAAGACTGGCTGATATGTGCCACCAGATTCCAGAATACTATCTATCTCTGTGCTTTTCACACAGAGAGAAAAAAAAAAGGGAAAGTGACCTGACTGAGCGGGATAAGTTAATGTCTTCCTGGGGATACAAATTTGAGCAATACATGACTTCAGGTAAAGAAGAGAAAAAAAAATCAACATTTTAAAGAAATATTCATAACATGCTCTTAGTTGATACATAAAATCAAATGGACTGGAACACTTTTCATTGTACTACACAAGAAGAAATCGGTTCTAAACCAAGTTAGACAAAACACTTAACAGAGATATATTGTGCCTCCTCCTTATGACCTTTGAATTGAAATACTTCACAGATGTTTCTAAAGACGTTTTTTATTTTTAGTTGAATATGCTTGAAGGATAATTATGGGTAGAAAACCAAAAGTTGCAAAGGCTACTTTTGTAAATCTTTTTATTTTTGATTGTGGGGGATTGTATTGATGCATATGTTAATGTGTTTCTGGAAATTTATTTTTTATATTTTAATCAGGGAAAGAAGATGAACCACCTGATCTTATAGCACCTATCAATGAAAAAGAAGAATACTGTTCTGTATTAAGGACTCGCTTAAACAGACACTCTTTAGTTTATGGAGCAGAGGTAGATGGGTTAGATTCAGTGTCACAGAAATCAGATAAGTCATGTAAATGTAGCTCTTTACAGCATTTTGTTGAACTCAAGACTTCACGGAAAATTTCACATCCTAAACAAGAAAGGAATTTCTTTCGGTAAGATATCATCAAGGCACTGGGTTGTTTTTTGGAGTAAGTTGGTTATATCTACCTACCAACACTTAGTTTGATGTTATTTATAAAGACTGTGTATCTGATTTTGTTGGTCTTTTAGTTATGTATTTATATATATATACTTCAGTTTAGTAAATTTTTATCATTTATTTGACAATTCAGTTTCAGTTTTAAGACCCAGAAAGCATTTTATACAAGTATGTCAGAAATGGAATCCTTTATTGCAGATACATTAAATGTATCAGTGTATGTTTTTTTTTTATCAATGGCTTCTTGATAAACTTAAGTGTGATTACTTTTGTTTTTTGTATAAAAACGGTTATTTTTTGAGTCTTTTAATGATCTTGCTCATATTCCTGATGAGAAGACAAAAGTGGCATTAAATAAGCATCAAATTTTACACACTAAAATTCTCCATTGCAGATGTCTCTATCTGAACAAGACCTTCTCAGAAGGACTATACCACTTTCTTATAGAAGTACAAGTACAAAATTACTAAACATGACACTCACTCACAAACATGCCATAGCATTTGTGCAGTTCATCTGTAAAAGTCTTTCTTGTAAGCATAGAACTGTTTTAAAAGAGCGATATGCATTGAACAATATTTTATGTTGTTTAAAAAATGTAAAACTTTTTTATATTTTCTATTCTCCAATGTTTTTATATCCCCTTTTTTTTATCAGATACAAGTTATTGAAGTGGTGGGCACAGTCCTTTTTAGCAGGAATTCCAAGAGTCATTTGTGGCTTTAGAAATGATAATGGTATTGTTGAGAAACTACAAACATTTTCTCTGAAGGACATATCTCAGAAAGGAAGGGTATGTTATATAAATTAATATACTAATGCTACTAATATACTTTACAGAAATTATTGAAAGTGTTTGAACATTTATCTCATTTTTTTATATTCACACACACACATGTATATTTATATATATATTGTAACTGGTAGCATTTTCTTATGTTCACTTATTTCCAATTTAATACAGAAATACATTATCTTAAACATTTACATTTTCTCAGGAAATTATAAATACTTTTATGGAAAAAAATGTGACAAAACTGAGCTTCTATTCTCAAAATAGTTGTGTACAGACTATATTAAACACTTTTTGTTTCATAATTTTAATCATAAGAATGCTTTGTAATCCTAATTTATAGAAGCTTAATTGTATTTATTGGCTTATTTAGGATTTGTGGTCTCCTGCTGCTTGTATGAATTTTTGTGATGACTTTTTATCTTTTGTACAAAAGAATGTGACTATTGATGACCCACAGTAAGTGAATTTTTGATTACTTAATAAACACAATTTTTGTCAGTTTTAAAAAGGAAATGTGTAAGCTGTTTTTCAAATAATTGTCATAAAAAGTTTTTACTAGGACACAAAATCAATGGCAAGAATATGAAACCTAATTCTTAGTTATTCAATGAACAGAGGTGTGTGTGCTTAATGTAACAGATTATATATATATATATATATATATATATTTGTTAATAAGAATTTGTTACAGTAAGTATACATAAATCACTTTCTTATTACAAGATAGTTTTATGGTTAATTCAACAGATTACAATAAGATACTTGTATACTTGAAATTGACTGATGCTCCTATGTTCAGTCTGTTAACACAGTATACGAGGTCGGTCAAAATGACCGACCTTAAAATCATCATGTAACCATGAAACTATACATACTTTAACTCTGAATGTACTAAGTGTACCTTCATGAAATTTGGCAAGCTTTTAGCAAACATTATATTTTTATAGAATGACTGCAGATTTTAACAGACAATTACAGTTATTTATCCTGAACAGCCTCTAGCTTGTAACAGTGGACATGTTTTCATTTAGTTTCATTGTTTTTTGAACCAAGTCTAACTAGTGGAACAAATTATTAAATCACCCAACAAGACCTTAGTGAAAGTTATGGTAAACAAAGTATTGAGTTATATCAACTTGCATCACATGATGCTCATCCCACATGCATTGCTCAAGGTGTATTTTTTTTAATTGGGTTTTCTTGTCTAACCTAATCAACTTCTACATTTTATTTAGTTATGTTAAAAAGTATAACAATAAATAAAAAATATACGTTGGTTGTTCCTCTGAGCTCATGATTTTTGGACTTAATATATTGCTCTGAGAATTAATACAATTTTTAACCTAATTATAAGTTAGCTTGAAAGCTAGGTAAATGATATTAGTTTTTGATATGTTCTAAACAAGTGTTTTTTTAATGTGTTCTAAAATGCATATTTGAAAACTACATGAATTACTTTTCTTTTCCTATGAATTTTTAAAACTGCACAATTATATTTTAACTTCATTTTATAATACATGATGCCTTATTGCACCACGTATATACAGGCCTAGTAGTAGTAACAAATGATCCAAAAAATGAAGAATATTGTAGTAAATATATTTATTTATCAACTCGGGAATGGAATTTTATAATCTTAAATATGTCTTTTTAATATTTATCCACTTTAACTTACTTATATAGGTGAATTTTTAACTGCACAAATATTTTTACAGGTGCACAATTTGTGATAATCTTCACACTAGGAAAACTTCTGCATGAGCTCTCATGGC
Organism: Limulus polyphemus; assembly: GCF_000517525.1. Taxonomy (NCBI): domain Eukaryota; kingdom Metazoa; phylum Arthropoda; class Merostomata; order Xiphosura; family Limulidae; genus Limulus; species Limulus polyphemus. The sequence goes on from NW_013667563.1 coordinate 214,584, forward strand.
AAATTATCAGTTTTTACCTTTGAAAACAAAACAAACAATTATATGATTTAGATAGTGTAGAAATTGATCTTTCTGTTGGTTATAAACATGTCCAAGAGCAATGAAGAGAAAATTGTAGACACTTCTTGTAAGACTGAAGATATAGGAATGGTATGTCAATGTGGATTAAACATATTGTGATATATCAATAACGCAAGAAGATAAGAGGTTGAAATTATATATTATGAATTCTAAATATCTATAGCATGTGTTTTTTGTTGGTTGAATAATCTGAAGTTCTAAGGGAAGAGAAAAATGTCTATAAATGAGAAGTCACGGTGCTGCCAAGTTGTGACTCTGAGAGATGCAGATTAAAAATTTATTCAAATATTTATTTTTGAAATAAAATCTTATAAAATATAAAAATTAGAATCATAAACTGCATTTTGATGATGAACTTACTGGTATAAATTGAAAATATAGTAGCATAATTAAGTTTTGAAGGTAACACTGAAAAGAAAGAGTTAGTGACATTTGCACTTTGACCCACCTTTATCCAGAGGGTTAAGAACTATATTTTATTTCATAACGTATTAAGTGTAAATTGTAATTTTATGTAGTTACATCAATTCTGAAATATTTCATCATTATGAAGTAGTTTTTTTTTCAAGCCATAACACCAAAAATGCACGATCAAAAATGTTTTTACTGAATATGTGTATATATTGCTTGTTGCTAATAGCTACTGCTAGAAGAGAACACAATCCCAGAGAAGTATACCATCAAATGCTTCAAGTTATTCTTCATTAAAATGCTAAATGAATTCTATTTTACAGTGTAGTGTACAAGCTGGAATGGCAGCCTCATCAAGATATAAAACTGTATCTGTTAGACAAACCTGAAGAATTCCAGATACTTCCTGAGTGGTACATTAAGGAGATGACTACGTATGATTTAGATACTTCACCAGACTTGTTGTATACATTTCCAAATTTTAAAAATGCTAAACTTTAGGCCCTTTGATATAACTGACCATCAAGAAAAACCATAGAACATTGATGATGTAAACTCTATATGAACATGTTCAGCTGATCAGTGTTTTTAAAGTTGCTGTGCATAATGTTTTACTAAATGGAATAAAAAGTAAAAGATTTGTTGTGATTATGTAATACAGATTTGGATTTTTTTTCAAACAAAATGTTTTGATATAGTTCATATGTAAATCACAGTTTTTTCACAAGTTATAAAAGGTACTGCAAAACTGATTTTTATGCAGTGTGTTGTAGGAATATATACAGGGGTGTATTGACTGTACTTGGGGCCTGAGGCTAATTTTATTTTGGGGGCTCTTTTATATAGATTTTTATTAATAATACATGTACAGTACATAGTACATTTACACAGTTTACACATGCGGTGCTTAGGCTAATTGAGAAGTAAACATAAAAGAACCTTAAAACTGTATATTTTGTCATTTGCTAAAACAGCCTAAAACAAACTTTACTTTAGGGCATATAAAATGTAAAATTAAAAAGGGAATTTGTCAGTTTGTGTGCTCTGTCATATTTAATTAAAGAAGTTTGCTTTTCTAGCTTTCTGGTTTGCGAAATCTTAAATTATATCATCAAAACTCAGTTGCCACAAAATTTCAATTTGTATGTACATCAGTGAGAGCATATTCAACTGCTTTTGCTTCATTTTTGCTCGAGATTTATCCTTTATCTGCTTCATTGATGAACTTTTTTGATTTAACTTAAATTCCCAATCTTTATTTTTCTCACACTTGCATATTTTACTTCAAGCATTTTTGTTTGATTTACATATTTCTACAATGAATTCTGAGGTTCATGTTTCCACTTCAAGTGTTATACCTCTAGCTCTATTTTCACAGGCTGCACGTGGGGAAGACCAGTCATTGGATTTATCTGCTATTATCCTTCATGAGATCGATCGTTGTATGGGTCAACCTTCTTCTCCTGAACTTGCCCCACTAATCCTCCTGAACAAGCTGAACCTGTTCAGGCTGATGACAATTTCGTAGCCTTTTTACACCACCGGATTTTGCCATGTTTTCCCTACTCCTCATGTGGAATCGGCTAGGCATACTTTGGCATTTTTCAACAAGATTTCTCAGGTATGTTATGTTTTATCCAATTCCCCATTTTTCTATGATTCCTTATTACCTCCAAGTTGACTTGTATGTCATCTTCGGCTCTCGCTTTACACATGTGGTTTCACTGTAGTTGGGATTTTCTGGGTCGTGATGTGACCTTCTCCCGGGTATGTTTGCTGTTTGTTGTCTTCATGCCAAACTGGAGACTTGCAGCCTGTATTAGGTTTGACCTGCTTCATTCTAGTTTTCAATCTACTCCGTTTTATTTTAGTCATTTCTCACCCATAGGTGGGCTTTTTCTCCATGACAAAGAGGAATGTCTTGAATGCTTATTTGCATACAGCAACCCAATAATAGATACTATTTATAGGCGTTTGGAGAGTTTCTCGAAAATTCAGATTACATAACAGTACAAAGCTACACTGATGTTTACGTACACGCGTATATTATTGATTCTTACACTCAAGAATCTTCTACAACTATAGAGAAAAGAGAGGGTTTTACAGTACATATTTAACAGTATATATTATATACATTTCTAAATATAAATTAAATTTAAATAAACATCAATATTAAAATAAATAGTATAATAATAAATCTGTCACAACATGTGCCTCGTATATGAGTCGGGGGTACTAGATTCCCTTTGGTCTCATGAACTTGAGGTGAAAATGGTATGATCCTCTTTCCTACTCCTGCCAGATGGCTGGGTTTTGGATTGTAGTTGACTTACTGACAGTATGATCCTCATCCTACCCCTCCATGGATGTCAGTTCCCATCAGCATGGGTTTTTGGATGTAGTTGCCACATATGGTCTGTTGCATCCTAGCCACTCTACATCTAGGGACACATCCTTTTCATTTTACTCACTTTTCTCATTTCTGGGATTGAGTTTCATAAATATTGCATGGTTTGGATCACTTTATAGCCATATTTCCCTCCCACTTGGATGTTCTTATCTGTTTTCTGCCTATGTATGCAACATTTTTCTACAATGGGCGACGAGTACACCTGGTTCAGAAGTGGTGTGGTTCCCCACATCAGATCTTAGAATCTGACTGTCTCATCTTAGGGAGTGCCCTTTGGAAACTTTTGAAGGTAGCACTGAACAAGAATAGCTATTTATGTGAGAGGAGGTAAGTACCTATCAGAAATACACTTTCAGTGTAGGAAAATTATAATTTCTGCGCTGTCCATTGCGGTTACTTTGAAAAAAAAAACAAATTTATGTACACATCTGTATAAGTAGCTGTATGGTAAGCCAGTGCACTATTCAGCTGATCAATGATAGTTATAAAGACCTCACTCATCTCGAAACTTTTCCTTTAAAGATATCTCTGCTTTTTCAGAGAACTATATCTGTTTCATGTGGGACTATTGGTGTTGTTTTAGTTGTATCTCCTTTAGATACAGGTTCAATCAGGGTCAACAAAGGTGGATCATGTGGATGTGGCTCTTCTTGAATCAGGTCATCAATAATAGATGGAGGTAGAGGTTGAGTATATTTATCTTCTACTGGCCCATGTAGCTCTGCCACAGATGCTGACAGTGTTGATGCTGGTGAAACCAGTACATTTTCATTTGTAGGTGCAGAAGATGATACAGGACTGAAAAATTTATCAATTCTTGCAGTCTCCTGGGTTACTTTTACCTGTCTTGCTATTTGTTAAGCAGCTTGTTTTCGTTTTACTGCTGTATTTTCATAATTTCACCCAGACATCATGTACTAACACTGATAATGATATTGCTCATCAGCAAAGACAGCAGCAGTGCACAGGCAGACATAAAAAGAACAATTGTTAAAATTAAATACTGATAATTAGAAAATGAAAATAAAAAGTAATACATATATTGAATATATTTTATGATTATTTTACATTTAATATTTTAGTATTACATTCCCTATATATTTTGAAGAAATGTTATTTTTTCTGAGCTGATTGGGAGCCCCTTCAAACATGGGGCCTGAGACTTCAGCCTCAATTGCCTCAATGATAATCCACTTCTGAATATATATATATATATTTGATAAGAGAGACATACTGTCTTGATCTCCTATATATATATACACTGTCCATTGTTAAACTTTATTCAGTTTAATATGTAGAAATAAAGTTGCTGCAAATAGATTAGAAAATATGCATAAAATAGTTCATGGTATCCTGTATAACCTATCAAGAAAATTTGAAATATATTCTTTTTTTTTTCTTTTTTTTTGTTCTAGCAGTTTTAAATACCTAGTTTTTAGAGCTGATTACCTATGAGCAGTGATTACATTGTTTAGTGCCTTGTAAACAAATTGATTAATTAACTAATATCACAAAAATAAGGAATTAATTGAAATTAGTTGTTTTGATTACTATTGATTTTGATTATTTCAATAATCAATTAATTGAAATTCCTGTTAAATTGATTGTCAGGAAGATAATCAACTAATCAAATTTAGGGTTTCTGATTATTCAAGTAATCGAAATGTTGCCATTATTTTTTTTGTTTGTTAAGCTCAAAGCTACATGATGAGGGTGTGTATGCCTTGAGATTTGAGGGTTTTGAGTTTGATTCTCATTGCTACTAAATTTGTTCACCTTATCTTTATTATTGCAAAGCTACTAAGGCTAACTGCCAGTGCCATTAACTTTGGAATGCTGAGTAAAGTGAAGACAACTGGCTAACAACACCCACTGCCAACTCTGTTAATGAATAAATAAATATATATATATATACTGTTCATTGTTAAGCTTGATTCAGTTATTCTGTAAATATAAAGTTGCTGTAAATAAATTAGAAAATATGTTCAAAATAGTTCATGGCATTTTGTATAACTAAGTGAAAAACAAAAGGTTTGTTGTGATAAATTTCATTTTTTAATATTTGTTTTAATTATGTAATACAGATGGTTTTGATACTACATTGTCACATCTGGACTTATTTTTCAAGAAAAATGTTTTGATGTGGTTGATATATGTAATTCACAGATTTTTTATAACAGTTATAAAAAAAGACTTAAAACTTTTTAGGGCACTTGCTGCTCTTATAACATAAGACTTGTTATAGAATCGTTTTTTTTTCCTTGTTTTAAGTTAGAATTTTTTTGAGAAAAATGTTTTTGGTATTGTTTATGTTTAAAATAAGTGAAAATGCAACTGGTATAACTGTATAAGTAATGATATTTGTAAACAGATACCGTGTTTACAAATGCTATAATTATTTGTTCTAAATATGACTACAAATAATTATAATAATTTCAATTACAGAATTTGAATTTTTTTTAAAAGTAAAACTAGATATAAAATATACTATGAAATCACTGTATTATAACCTGGCTGAGTTAATAACTTACAGAACGTATTAATGTTATATTAACTTTATTTGATTTATTTAGACTACTTAATTACGACTATATTTTCAACACTGATTAATACAAAATACTGGATTTCTCTTCTTTCATGAAATATTACCAAAACTTTGGTTATAGTGTTACACATCAAACTTTTTTAAAGTTAATTGGTATCACATCATCATTGTAAAAGTGAAACAGTACTGCAGCTAGCACAGAGAAGTTATAACTTTGTTGGTACTTGTTAACACAATGATAATATATTATTGGAATAGACTTTCTAGTTTTGTTCTTGTTCATTCCCTAATGATTTTAGAACTTTGTAAGATAAAATTATAACTATTGAATGTTTTATTTTGTAAAACGTATTGATGTTATTCTAATTTTTATGTTGTTTGACTTTAAATTTAGGCTACTCGAAGAATATCATAAAACACTAGATTTTCTTCTTTGGCTAAGTATGCATTTGCTTAGTAAAAAAAATGAGTTATAATTACTATTTCATTTAGTTGGTTACAAAGTGTTTGAGTAAGTGTGTAGTTATAAATGTTATACACTGCAACTGAATTGCATGTATGATACATTTTCACATACAAAGTTTAGGATTAAAAAGATAACTTAAGTCTAAATTATTGTGCTTGAAGTATGAAAACAAGGTTTCTTCTGGCTTTTCATATTTTTGCCACTTGATAAAAATTTTGGATACACAGATTTTAAAGTCAATTTTATATATTAATTCTGCTGTATATTTCTACAATTATTAGCTCAAAACTAAACAAAACAACCCATTTGTGGAATTTGTGTATTCTTCCCAAAGTACAACTTTATTTTTGCTAAGAATCTATCATCTCTTGAGAATATGTTACTCATTTCCTGATTTCCAAGTGTTCTTTTAGTTTTTTAACAGGGCTTGGTTGAAACCTTGTTATGGTGCCACATCAAGTGGTTTATTCATTTGCTAATGAAACACATCTTCAAAAACAACTGTAAAGAAAGTTTAGATATGATTGGATAGAACAAGAATTAGGATATCAAGTAATAGTATAGTGAATATAAAGGTTTAAGAGTTTTTTTACAATATATATTTTCTTTTATCCTTCCTTTAATTTGTGAATTGTGAAAGTGTTTGTGTGTTAAATTATATCTGTTTGAAAGCTACAAAACTGTTCTTCAGTGAGAAAACACAAGATAAGGTAAGATTATTCAGCTTAGAGATGGGTTAAAAGAGTAACAAAGACAAAAGAAAGTATTACAGGTTTAACACAGTAGGTTTCGAGAAGGTTTTTTTCTTCATCAGGTACAAGTAGTTTATCTAGACACAGGAATGCATATACAGTGTGAAACAAAAGTCACATGACTGGAGCTTGCCTAAAGCTTAATAAAGGTATCTTGGTGATGTTTGTTTTTTTGTTTAAAATTGTGGCATTTCCAATTTTTTAATAGATACAATATGGTTTTATTGAGTTGCAATGTTTGTAAACATAATTTTTTTTATGTTCATCAACTAAAGTAATCATCATCAAATTGGGTAAGTTAAGTTAAGTTTACTGTTTAATGGGTATGGTAAGTGACTGCAAAATATTCTGATGACTCAGATCTTTAGTGAATATTATTTTGATCCTATTCAAACAATGTACATAAGCAAATTGGCTAACTGGCTACTTAATTATTTTTAAATTGTAATCACGATAGGTTTTAAATAAAAACATTACCTTTCTAGGTGATAGTAAAACATGTTTTAATTATCAGTTTATCTGATTTACAGAAGATCAATCTGTGATTACTGAATATTTTAAAAATTTTACTTTTACAAAATAAATTGATGTTACTGTAATTTTTATGTTTGACTTCGAATTTGGGCTACTTGAAGAATATCAAAAAATGCTGTTTTTCTTCTTGGGCTAAGTATTTTGGCATGTTTCTTGATCATTTACTGAGTATTTTTTAAATCAAAAACATTATTACCTTTATCAGTAATAGTAAAACATATTGAAACCCAGATAAAGAAAACTTTATTTCAAGTTTAACACTAATAAATGTATAATGTTTCAAGAAGGTTTTGTTATCACCCAGTTTATCCCCAGTGTTTTGTAATACATACCATGCAATTTTACATAATGCAGTTGTTAATGTGGCATAATTAATAAACTTAAGAAATCTACAAACTAACTTGTTAATAGCCCCACAGTGACTAATAGTAAGTCTAAGGGTTTATAATAACAAAAGTTGTGTTTCAGTACCCATTGTGGGAAGAGTACAGGTATCCCATTGTGTAGCTTTGTGCTCACTTGGAAATGAGTTTACATTAATAAAAACTTAAAATGTTTTAGTATGGTTATTATTGTGGTATTTTCAGGTGAAACTGATTTCCCCCTAAGAATAAATAAGATAGGTCTGCAATGTAACAGGAGATTCAAGCAGGCATTGATGAGAAGTTAAAAATTTCTCTGAAACTGAGTTTGTGCAGAGAAAGAGACTGGATATAAATGTGTGTGTTTGTGAAATGTTTCGGTACAAAACACAACTGCTTTTATTGAAGGGAGGTCTGTAAATTATTTATTCTCTAAGCTTGTTCCAGACTATTCTGTGTAAACCTTTGCAAGTTGAAAGTCTGTCCTAATCTGAGAAAACATACTTAAAGCTATAATGTTCCATGTTGACTAGTGCTAACCACATGACCCATTAGAAAGTAAGAGAAGTTGTAACATTGAGATTCACCTGATCTATCATTGGAAAACATACTGTATACTTCCAATCACTGTGTACAACTATCATCCCTAAAGGCAAACAAGGTATTACTGTAGGCAGTGGCATAGCAAGAGGGGGCAGTAGCCCCCGGGTGCAGGTGTAAAGAGACGCAAAATTTTCTCTGGCCTATAATGCCTATTAATTAATGTCCTCTAGGATATAGCGTAACTGCCCTACGTTAAGTAAATACGACACAGTGTTACATTATTTGTGTGTATTACGCTTGCAGTTTTAACTTTTAAAAGCCGCCCACTGAAATACAGTGAGACCGAATTGACATACAGAAGTAAATTACATTATTCCATCATTCATCTGTAGATCAAATACAAGTCCTAGAGTACAACCTACAAGTAAGTGTATGTTCAACAAAAAGAAAATACGAGATTGATGTAACATATTAAATGGTGTGCAAGATTGGCAATATATGCAACAGCCTAGGTATAGATCTAGTAAACATTATAGGCCTAATGTAGTGGTTTGTAATTGTATTGGCTGATTGTAAATCATGTCTTACACCAACTAATGTACTAGACTAGGTGTAATTGCCGTTATAACTTTATTTCTAGACCCTAGGTTCATCATCACACAAATTGTAGCCTATATTATAGGCATACTTAGACCTATACTAACTATTAAACTAGGTATTGCACTGGGACAGATCCAATGATTAAGTTAATAGATCTAGATCTAAAAGTTAGGCCTAATAAATCTAAATCTAGAATTGATGAGGTAGGGTTATATCTTGACCTGGGAAGATTCAATACAAGGTGCTTTCAATCTATGCACCCAAATCTAAGGTCTAGTTTAGATGTATAAAGCTAAATTTGTATCATTATTATTACATCTAGATTCAAACCTAAGATTAAAAAGATGGAAATAACAGGTCTAACATTAATGTTAGATTTATATGTACTAGTGACTTGATCTAGGAACTATAATCTAGCACCACTAATTAGTTAGCCTATATTTAAGAATTCTCATTCTATCAAAACCTTTAATATATATATATAGCCTTTGAGCCTCTAGGCTTATATTATGGTATGATTACACCCTTCTCCACAGTGTTTGTAATTTTCATTCGAACAATTTCAGACTTGTCTCCTGTAGTGTTCGTGTAGTTAAACCTATCGTGTTTTTAAATGTGATTTAGCAACTGCCAGTAATTAATAGGGTGCTCATAAGCATGATTACCAGCATATACACTCATCTGCATTGATTTTCTTACTGTTGTGTCACATTAATTAACATGAGTATGGATGGTCTAAATAATGGCACACCTGATTTAGTCCATCGTGAGCAATTGGCCCAAATGATTCGGTTTGTTGACATTGACTTTAAGACAAGAAAAGTAGAAGTCAAAGAGTCATTTATTGACTTTATACAGATAAAGGAAAAAGACGCTGCCAATATCGAGAAAACAATAAGCACAAAATTAGAAGCGGATGGAATTTTACTGAGTGATTGTTATTC
>NW_013667564.1:0-1365 GCF_000517525.1 Limulus polyphemus
TGTTACAATAATCTAGTAAGGTACAATACAAATTATACACATATTAACAGTAATTTTAACTAGTATTATTTTACTATCTTGTCTACATATTACACATTAGAATTAATGAACAGATAGATAATAACGTGAAGACAAATAAACTTGTATATTTATACCCCACCCCACCCCCCTCACAGGCACATATGAAAAGAAAAATAGGAGATGTGGGTAAGATGAACAGATAGTGAAACTGGTAAACTAATACGGACGAACAGACATGTATATAAGTTTGGCGAGGAAATGGCAAACGAATTATACGTTTGATACGGGAAATTCGGTTGTCAAGGTTTCATTTCAGGCTATCACACATGTGAACACAAGACTCTCACCTTGACGATGTTACCACAGCAACAGGCACGGGAGGGTGTTTTGATTGTTTGAAGTCGTTGTCCAGATTTTTTTACAACAGAAATTTGAAAAGTATTTGAACTAAACACGATTAGTGATTTCGGTTCAGTCTACATAACAATGATCACAACATCGCCTGTATGAGAGGTCCGGTAATCTAACACAGCACAGTACATCATGAAACTGACACAGATGTTCAATTCCAAGCTCTGTGAGAGAAGGGACTTGATATTAACAGAGCATGCGCTCCTCTCTGTTGCTAAGTGTGGGTTTTCGTTCAATCAGATGGGAAAGATTCGCAGAGAAACGAGCGTTATCTTCGCACAGATACTCAGTTTTGTTCTCACGATTACTGATCGACTATCTGAATAAAAACAAAAAACATCTGACCACAGAAAAAGAAAGACGTCATTGTCTCTGAACAGACAATGGACAAAATTGTTCACGCGTCAAATAAATAATATGAAATATTTGATTAACGGCTTTCATCTTCAGAAATTTTAACACTACAATTTCGCTTCCGTAAGGGTTGAATGAAAAAAAAAACAAAAAACAGAGACCTAATTAACAGAATTGCAGTGAACCCGAAATATTAATATTAATTTTTTTCTGAAGTTAAATGCATGAAACATATATAAACATGTTCAGCACAAAGCTACACAATGGTCTACCTGTGCTCTGCCCACCGTGGATATCGAAATTCGAATCTCAGCGTTATAAACCCGCAGGCTTAACGCTGAGCCACCAGGGGGCAGTATCAAAAGTAAATATATATATATGATATATCGTTTGACTAAGTAACTCGCAAAATGACAAAAAAAAAAGTAGTGTAACAATATCAATAAGAAGATTACAACGCACGCTGTTAAAGTATTGTAACAATATTAATAAGAAGATTGCAACGCACGCTGTTAAAGTATTGTAACAATATTAATAAGAAGATTGCAACGCACGCTGTTAAAGTATTGTAACAATATT
>NW_013667564.1:2266-3840 GCF_000517525.1 Limulus polyphemus
TTGAAGATAGAATAACAAACGACCAGAGATGTAACAATATGTATACCGTATTGCACCTTATTAACACTCCCGGGGCCGTTACAAACTGCAAAACGGGGGGGGGGGCGCTAATTACAGTGTTTGTGCAGTTCGAGATTCTATTTTTCATACGTGATTTGTTGATTTCAATGCTAATAAATGTGTGTGTATTGTGTTTTTTCTTCTTTTTTTTCCAAATTAAAATTGTGGTAATAAAAGTGGATTATATGTTGGATTAATATTGCTGTCATACAAAGTAAGCTTTATAAAAATACCGGGGGGAAGCCCGATAATCAGAGAGGGGTCGTTAATTAGGGGCCATACATCTTAACTCCATTTTAACAATTTGCAACTCTGTTTTTTTTATTAAAAGAAAGACACAAATATGTATGTGGAGGAGATATGTGTAACAATATACAAAATTTAAATTAAAGACAACAGTGGTTAATTATATGATTCTTATATAATCCTTATATTCATCCACATAAACACAAAAATAATGTGAAACGGGATCACTATTTTAATCAAAATAGTGACTGAAAGGGAAGGCATTTCTCCATTAAGATATTAATGTTTGTCGTTTGGATCGAACTCGCTATTCATAAGTTCCAGAAATCAGCTCTCCGTTTCTGACGTCATGGGAATTTCTCATAATGTCAAAAAAAAAAAGGATTACAATATTATTTTGCTACTCTAGTCCAAGGGCCTCCTAGCTGGACAGGACCGACTAAACGACGCACATTTTGGACCCTGGAAAGAAGCTTAATAAAATAATGAAACAAAATATAGATCATTACAACGAAGACCCACCAGTTTGTGTGTTTGTAATTGAGCACAAAGCTACACAAAGGGCTAACTGTGCTCTGCCCACCACAGATATCGAAACCTGGATTTGTTTGTTTGTAATTAAGCACAAAGCTACACAAAGGGCTAACTGTGCTCTGCTCGCCACGGGGTTTCTAGCGTTTTACGTCTGCAGACATGCCGCTGTGCCACTGGGTGGTCCACCAATTCCTACGGCTCAAATACGAGAACCGGGCGTGACCTAGTTGGTAGTGGGCTTCAACTGTGAATCCGAGGGACCATGGTTCATAGCCCTTTACCGCAAAAACGTGCTCTGCACTTTGCGGTTGTGAATGCTCTATAAGAGTGAACGATCATTCCCACCATTCAGTCAGACAAGAAAAGCCCAAGAGGTGGCGGTGGGTGCTGCTGACTAACTGCCTTTTCTCAAGTCTGTCAGTTCCTAACTAGAGACGGATATGCGCAGATGACATACTTTATTTCTTTACGAGAATTTTCTAAAACAAATTAGATGACAGGCAGAAGACCCGCTTAAACAAATAATTTCAATGACGAGGAACCCACTTTGAGACTAATAATGGTTGGAGACGGCTTGAATGGGTAATGAAGAAAAACTCTAATATAAATTTAACGTAACAGCAAATGTACAACGTTTCGATAAGGTTTTGTCATCACACCGTGAAACTATCTTTAAAGTACCCGATGATGACAAAACCTTGTCGAAACGTTGTACATTTGCTGTTACGTTAAAT
>NW_013667564.1:4767-5909 GCF_000517525.1 Limulus polyphemus
AAAAAAAGACACGCTTTCGAATTTCGATACCCGTGGCGGCATAACATAGATAGCCCATTGTGTAGCTTTCTACTTAAAAAACAAACAAACAAACCGGCTACACCAGAATGTGGTTGGAACTTTTTGTGACATCTTTAATTTCTAAAATTCTTTCTTCCAATTACCGTTCTGGTCACGAGATCTGAAACGTACCACTGACCCACTGGGGGACGATCTTGACATTAAACATTAAATATTCAGAGCAGGGTCGTAGGAAGCGGTAAGGCTAGTCAGGCCATGGACTGACCACTTTTTCATGGCATGTACAGCTACAACTTATGTCTAAAACTTGCTTCTTTTAATTCAATACTTTACGTTGTATTGTATGCAGTATGTGTAGTTAAAATGGCTCAAGATTCAATCTCATAGTATTAATTTTTCAAAACATTTTTGGGGGGCATGTCCCCAGACCCCCTAGAAATGCCAATGTGGAAATCGCCTGACTACTCCAAAATTGCTTCTTACGGCAGTTCAGAGCATATTTTTCTTCCTGTTAGTAAATTGTTTGTTTGTTTGAAGTTATGCACAAAGTTAAGCTACACAATGGGCTATCTGTGTATCTGCCCACCACGGGTATCGAAACCCGGTTTCTAGCGTTGTAAGTCCGCAGACTGTGCCACTGGGGGCCTGTTAGTAAATGAGGACGCCACGTATCAGGTTTAACACCTATTTCTTCAGAGTCTTGCCTAACACACACAACGGACAGATAAAGCGAATGCCTTATTTCTCACGTGCGCATAACTAAAGCGGTGAGAAAACAAAACAAAGAACGTTCTGTAAATCAGTTTTTGTTATTTATTTCAGTAAAGCTTTAAAAAGTAGTTGGATATAAACAAAACTCTACAGTTTGGCCGGCCTTATCGTTTAAAACCTATATTACGAAGGAAATGTACGAGTACGAAACATAATTCATACCGTATCTGCTACAAACAACGGCTTCACTGTTACACGTGACAGCTCGTTACACTGAGATCAAAAAAGGTCGTCTGCCAATTATTTTTGTTTTTCTCTTTTAAAATTTCAAAGTTTTTCCGTTTGATTTTTGTTTTACTTTTCACATTTTTAAACGTATAATTCTGTGCCATCCAATGAATTTGGAGGAG
>NW_013667564.1:6676-7453 GCF_000517525.1 Limulus polyphemus
GTGCAAGATTTAACCATAGCTTTGAGTGTTGGTGGTCAACATTGTACAAGATTTAACCATAGCTTTGAGTGTTGGTGGTCAACATTGTACAAGATTTAACCATAGCTTTGAGTGTTGGTGGTCAATTTATGCAACATAAATTTTAGTTGTTTTTTTTTACTCACACACACACACACACAGCATAGCCAACTAAATAGATAAACTCATAAACAAATGCCCCCCAGTGGCATGTCTGCAGACTGACAACGCTATAAACCGGGTTTCGATACCCGTGGTGGGCAGAGCACAGATAGCCCTTTGTGTTTAACTACAAACAAACAAATACAACACGCATATGGGTAAATTACTTAAAAAAACAACAAACAAAATATTACTCAGGTTTCGTCTTAATCGGGTAACCTAGCAACAATGACAGTGAATGTTTGTTACAAAACGCTACCATTGATATTCGATTGAAACTTCAGTAGGCAACCCTGATTTCTCAGTCATAGTACTTATAGATTAAACTAGACCATGTTATTGAGAAGTCTGATTTAAAATAAAAGACCTTCTCTTCGCTACTAAAATCTGCACGTGATCCGAAATGACATTGATTGGTTGGTGTACAGAGTAAAATAGATCGAACTTAACAAACAGATCCGCCATTCAGCGAGCCAGCATAAGATCGACGTATTGAGAATTATAGAACATTTATTATTTCCATGTTTTAAAAAAAAGTACAATAGCTTTGTTTTTGGCAGTAGGTTTGACACTAAAACTTACATACTCAGTATTATT
>NW_013667564.1:8453-9027 GCF_000517525.1 Limulus polyphemus
TCAGTATTATAAGTTTTTTTTTTTTTGTGCGCGTTATCAACTTGACAGTTGCTTAAATATTATCACGATAGAGGTCGTCATTATTATATGATGAATCACTGGTCTTCAATTGGTTGTTTATCTTAACTGACCGCCATTGTATTTCTTTTTCCAGACCCGATCACAACAGTCTCCCATGGCTGTTGATTACGTGGATGAGAAAAATATTAGAGTACCAGTTTACATTGTTGTTTTTTTTTCTTCTGGTATGAAAACTGAGAATAAACTACATTAAAACAGCAGTAAGCATGTACATCGTGGTAGTTAACCAGATTATATAAAAAAATTAAACATACCACTACTAGTAGACTGGGATTTATGATCGTGGGCAATGATATTGGCCCGGAGTCTACTGCCCTCCACGGTGCCCATGAGAGCAGAAAAAAAACAAAGTGCGTACGGAATGTATCAAATCAATACGGAACGTTTAAGCAAATGTTAACGTATCTCCACCGACTTGTGCGTGTATAGGCGGCATCATTAAAAAAAAACTATTTCTCGGTCCTGATTGTAGGAACAATGAAACTTGTACTCC
>NW_013667564.1:9309-10099 GCF_000517525.1 Limulus polyphemus
AACATACATTAAGCCTAGAAAATCAGGCAGCGGCACCTTCGAGGATGCGTCGGGTGGGATAAAGCACTAGGGCTAAAAATTTTGGGTGGGGGAGGAGATCGTCTGTCGGTCCTTTTCAGGGCTAGAAGGAGGGCCGTGGTCCAATTCTCAGAATTTTGCTGTGGGGGGAAACGGGAGTACCCCGAGAAAACCCACTTTCACTGGTCAGGCGCCGAATAATCTAGCTGACCTGTGTCCAAAGCTGAAAAATAAATTTCTTTCAGTTACTTGGCGAGTGTTTTCTAGGCTGTTTATGTAATTGAATGGTGATATGCATGTGTTCCAAGTTTCTGGTGTTAGAGCTAATTGTTAACAATGAAAATGGAGTAACTAAACATTAAGAAGGAATGACTTTTCATTTGAAGCTCAGTTATGATTCCTTACAAGTTACACAGGGCAACATTTCATTGGAGAACTAAAAAAATTTAGTATTTAACATCTCCAAGCAACAGAGAACACACAGGAGGAATGTGACCAACAGAACCTGGGTGTGTAATTTTCCAAGTGCTGTTTCTACAGACATTTTCTGACCAGGTAGTGATCACATGTATGTGAATCATTGTATAAAGTATCATTTTGAACGCTCTCTGAAGTTTGTACTTGAAAACTTTTAAAACGAAAATTTAAGGTATACATTTTCCTACAATTTGCCTTATTGTTTTTTTTTTTTTTGTCATTAGTTCCAAATATTTTTAAAATTAGTTTAAGGTATTTTTGTATTGTTTGTTTGTTTTTGTAATTTCGTCGCAAA
>NW_013667564.1:10859-16623 GCF_000517525.1 Limulus polyphemus
CACCACCCACCGCCAACTCTTGGGCTACTCTTTTACCAACGAATAGTGGTATTGACCGTCACATTATAACGCCCCCACGGCTGGTATTTTTGTAATATCTTACGTTATTTTAATCATGTAATGCATGAACGAATGAAAAGCATTAGCAGTATCATTTATTCACTTATACAGTAATTCCAAAATCCACGAGTGGCAATAAAAGAGAATATGTTAAAATATGGTTACAATCACACCACAGTGTCGATGAGGCCTTGCGCCCAATTCCAGGACTCATCAGGTCGGCCTAAGCGATATATATGTGTGTGTGTGTGTGTGTGTTCGTGTATGAACAACAATTATGATGTGAAACACACTGAGCAAGAGAGCTGTAATTAATATCAATTTTATTTAAATCATTTACAAATCATATTTTTAAATAAGAATTAGTACCATGAAAATTATTTATTTTAACACATTATAGAACAATACAAACACTCGTAATTCATATAGGGCTCTATATATGTTTCAGCAACATCCCCCCCCCTAGTATTAATTCGTAAGGTTTCGTGAACATGTCAGTGAGACACATCAGTCAGTATAATCCGGTTTTATTTCAGTAAAACATTTACAGAAACTATGGAGCTTAAAGTCAGTCTTAACCTACCAATAATATGTATAGATACAAACCAAAAAAACAACAACAGAAACTGAAAAACATTAATGGGTCTTAATTGCTGATGTACAGTTATTGTTCCAAACCTCATATTAACTAAAATTACAAAAAATAATGTATTTTAAACATATAATACCGCAATATAAAAGGACTAGAGGAAAAGACAACCTTTCAAACCATCTTTGGTGACAAATTAAAACTTGTTTTTAGATAAGCTTTTTTATTTATTTATCGTAATTCTAATTTACAACTAAAGGAAACTTGCCTTCTTCATATATCCACTAAACCAACACACATCTCAATTCTGTACACTGGACCAAAAGAAAATTGTATTAAAAATGTTGAGAGAAAAGAAACAAGACATTTTTTAAATTCGGTTCATTGTAAGTTTAAATTATTGCAATCAAAGTTCTTGTTTTTTGAAGATTATAAAACTAAACCACTAAAAGATCTCGTTTCTTTATAGAAAACACAAAAGCAGCAGCAAGAGTTATCTAACATTCTTGCTTAAAAACCAACGGATGTGACAGTTTCTCCGTCACAACGAAGAAACTTTAGTGTACATGATGAGCTAACAATTTTATTTTCATTCCTCCAATGGAAAGTTAAAGCAGCCAAAGCTATGATTCAGGTAATAAAGCTCCCTATGAGAGTCCTGAAAGATAGCTCGGAAATTTAGTAATGTTAAAACTTGTTACTGCAGTAATCCTTATGGCTTCTACTATCAAACCCTGCAAACTTAAGCTGAGTACAGTATTTAAACAGGTTTAAAACCCTAATTTGTTTTAAGCTAATAAAGTGACTATTAAAGAAATTTAAAAGTTGGTTAATAACAACCGCAACATTTTATTCTATGACGACGACAATCATGCTGAGATAACAATATACGGTGAAACAAAGCTGAACTGACTCATTACACCACAACAAACACTGGTGCAGGAAAAGGATCGAAACTAAAGTTTCACAAAAAAACAATACTTAAATAGCATTTAAAACACAATGTTTCTATTTCCACTTTCTTGAGAGAAATATACAAATAATATATTTGATTATTTCCAATGTACTTTCTCTTTGAGCATACAATACAAAAAAGACGTTTAGATATTTACTTCTGGAGTGAAATGGAACACGAAACACATCCGTCTAAAACAGGGGATAAGGGGCATATACCTCCACCCTCAAACTTATAATTAGATATCTTCAACTACTAGCTAATAACAACGCTTTCAACATTAGGATTACTAGGAGCTGCAGGTACGAACAGTTCTTTGTGATTTAACACTAAGGATGACGTTTACCGATTGCGTGCGAGAGCTCGTAAATGATGGGATAAAATAAAAGTTACCAAGCATATTTTTTTAAAACCCCCGACGATAAGTACTGTGTACAGTAAAGCTGTTCGTTTGAAGTTTTACATCTTTCAGGAAAATATTAAAACCACACTAGTTCACTTTTTTTTCCAACTTTAAAACCCCCCCACTAGGGTTTTGATAAACATCAAATGCTTTCCACTAGTACCTGGTAAAACCTACATTCAGTGCTTCAAGTAACGACTGCGTGTTTGTTTCATGTTTATGTGACCACGTCCACAGTTTAATAAACCTACATATACAAACACCATGTTGGTTAACCAAAAGAAATCATATCACAGATTAACACTAGTTCAAAATTTGACGAATTTGGTCATAACCGAAATTTAATTTCTACATACGATGGGTCAAATTAGAATATAACTATAATACAAGATACTAATGTTCTTTAGTTTTCACATTTATATATAAAAGAAAAAGGGTTAAGGCACTGTTTCAGCTACTTGAAGTATATTAATAAAGACATTTAATTTACAATGGCTGTTTCAAGCAAGTCAAAAACTGAAAGCCTCAAAAGTAGTGTGACGCGTGGTTCATCTATTACTTAGTTTAACTAAAGCAAGTTATGGCCAACAACGTTTCCTATCCCAACTCCACTGAGGCAACGGAAGTTGGTTCTACGAAACAAAGAATTCTTAATACATGCTACGTTTACTGATATACCGTATAATATAACGCTTTCCTTCGCTTTGAGACTTAAGTTGAAACATAATCAAATGTCACTGTATCCTTAAAAATGGCACCACTATCAGCCAACTATTTAGAAACTGAAAAGATACAAAATATATGACCGTAGTTGTCAAAAGCTTTCACTCAGCATATACTCTTATAACTGAACACTTTACAACTTAATTAAGATCTAATATACTATAACAAAAGGAGCAGAGGTTTTAAGCCATCACGGACCTGAGAACTGAGAAAATACAAAATGACAAGACAGTTATCTAAAAAACAAAGTTTGTATTTAAACAAAATCTACGACGTACGTCTGGGAACACAAATGTATCCTTGTCTTTACTTTTCTGTATATTGTTCAATTTTTTTACCTCATAAACATTTCAGCTACAGCGAAAACAAATGTAATACAATTTCCCATTCCAGGCTGGCTTGCTAAGTATTATTACAAATAAATCCCCCCACCCGATCACAGAATATCTTCGGTCAAGTTATTTGGTTTGAAACTTTAAATAAATAAGGACTGTTTGAAATTGGCGGTCAGGTCAGTAAATCCACGTCGCTGTCCTCATCTTGATACGTGTGAAGTACGTTTTCGTGAGACAACAAGACTACGTCGCTTTCTCTAGAGGATCCTGCCATCTGCTGGAGGGAGAGAGAGAGAGAAAATAGTTTCCGTTAATAAACTGTCATCTGTTACAGTGAAAAATATGTAGGTGGTGCAGCTATATTCACGTAAAGACACAAAACAGAAATCAAGATATTTAAATACAGCCCTCTCATTAACTACATTTGTCTAGCAGTCATTACAAAACATACTTAAATAAGTTTCTTTAAGTACCCAGTAAAAAAAACTACTTAAATAATACATCCGTTTAACAAACAGGTTTAAACAAGAGGGAATCCTCAATAGCCACGGCTCTTGAAATTATTTTAGGCAGAATCAGAGTAAATTAATTTATGAGACCTTTTTCTCCTATTTATTAGTTATATTTTTATGTATCAGCAATACAAAGGGGGCACACACATATACTCAATTTGATTTTATTACTCATCAGGATCTCTACCCTAAAATTGAAATTCTTTTAGGCAGGATTAGACTAAATTAATCTACGAGACTCTGGAGTAGTCAAATACATCAATCCAAAGGGTTTGACCTCCTGAGTCCAAAACTATAATTAGATCTCAAATCAGTCAAGAGATGACGAAGCTATGAGCTAAAAGTTTGTACTTGAAGAAAACTCGGTCGTTCTAAGAGCCACAGCTAAAAAAACTACCTTAACAGTATATCAGTTTATAAGCCAGGTAAAAATAAACTTGTGCACACCATGCAAGGTTCATTAATAGCTACATCAACAAATTACGTAGATCTTACGTTTTTTTCGAAGACTTTGAATCTTTAAAGAACTATTATTTATGATGAGAAAGAAACGTTTTTCTAATACATCTCTTTCTTTCACAGGACAGCAATTTGTGATAGAATGAAATGCACTTTTAGAAAAATCAATATTCCACGCCTGCACTATTCAAGGGTATGTTTAAAAACTGTAGTTAGAACCAAGTTATTCAGTCTTGTTAATAATATTGAAATAGTTGCTCCTTAAGAGTATAGCATTGGATGTCATTAATTGTTTATAGATTATTATATAAATATCAGTGTTAGTGAAATACTTTATATAAACTAATAGAAGCAGTTCAGCAGTAGAGAATATTAACGTTCATCGTTACTGAAATATTATCGCTTTCTTTGTAATGCTAGGAGTTAATTTATCATGTTGAAATTATCCTAAACTTCCATGTTAGTGGGTTAGAAATTAATGACTCTGTTCTGTACATTAGCACTAGCTGTTAAAGGAACTGGTTTTTTAGGTATTATTTTTTTAAACTGTTTTTAAACAAGTGTATTGTATAGGTCTGTGCAACCCAAACTTTTCCTCACATCCGAGCTGTACAAGCCTAACTTTTCCTCACCTCGTAACTGTACAAGCCTAACTTTTCCTCACCTCGTAACTGTGCAACCCAAACTTTTTCTCACATCTAAGCTGTACAAGCCTAACTTTCCTCACCTGATAGCTTTACAAAGTGAAGAAAAGTCAGGCTTGCACAGCTAAGAGGCAAAGGAGGAGTGTCTGTACAGCAAGAAAGTAAAGAAGAATTAGGTTTGTAGAGAAAGACAGCAAGGAAGAGCTAGGTTTTCGAAACTAAAAAATGAGGAATTAAGTTAAATATATATGGAAGATTTATATATATAAAATATTAATATGTTTACTCGTGTAATTACACCTCTCTATTCTACCATATTTTAATTTTATTTTTTCCATTGTTCTTTTTTCAAGGGAATCTATTACCATTGATTCTTTGTTTTAGAAATACTGACAGACATCCCATAAAATATGTAGATATTTTCCAACTCAAAATGGGATCAGAAGTTTTTTTTTAAATAGATCTGGAATGAGGAAAACAAAATACTAAAACAGCAAACTACACGCAGTAAGTCCAAGAAATGTTTTTTCTATTTAAATCTCTCAACACAAGCTTGGTCGATTTGACCGACCACGTGACCTCTTTGTACTTGTTTAAAGTCTTTATAGACTTGATAATACAAACTTTTAAATTAGTAAGTACATCTTCACCAAATTTGGCAGTCTTTCAGTAAACATTACAAGTCACATTCAAAAGTCATTCTTTAGTGAAGTATTTTAAATAAACTAAAAAAGATTTGTCTGTAAATATATTGAGTATTTGTTTTGAAAGATTAAAAATACTTTTCTTCATCAAAAAAATCTCATTTCATTTGTGTAATCTCTAAAACTTCCTAAGTACATTTCAAAAATTTGTTTTCAGTTAAACTTTATATTTTATCTGTTATTTTCTCTACCATAATTCTATATGGGGTCGGTCAATTTGACCAACCTCGTAACCACCAAAAAAATAAATAAACCTAAATTACCCTTTTTTTCTTTCTAGAATGACTTAAAATTTTAACATGAAACAACATTTGTTTATCCTAAGAAGCTCTAGACTCGTAACAGTATACATCTATTTATAATTAAATTTTATTCTTTTA
>NW_013667564.1:17623-25634 GCF_000517525.1 Limulus polyphemus
GTTTATCCTAAGAAGCTCTAGACTCGTAACAGTATACATCTATTTATAATTAAATTTTATTCTTTTATTGCCCTTTGAACCATGTCTAACTACTATTCGCACCATTATAAATTGCAAATCACTTGAGGAATATGGAGCTCATGTTACGCTATCAAATTACATTTCCCATGAACTAATGCATGCATGCCTCATGAAGCATTTTTATTATATTGACAGACGAAAACCTTGGCTTTCACTTGGTTATAGATAATATAGAATTAAACGTAAGAGAGGACTATTAACAAATCCTGAAAAAAGGATGTGACACATGGGTGGGTGTGGCAGGAGGGGTCTGATTTTCTATTTTATAGCCCTGTAACCAATTGAAGGTTATAAAAATTATGTTTTTTCTGATCAATGGTGATTTTATAGTGAGAAATTTATGTTTAATTTCATATTTATTGGAGGGGTGGGGGATAAAATAGAGAAGAGATGCCTAAAGAAAATGTGTCACACTAAGGGAAATCCAGGATTTTTTAAATATTGCCTTATAAAACAGAGAACTTAAAACATATATATTAAAATATGGATTATTAGCTACAATTTTATGCTATTCTAATTGGTATAACATAAACAAAAAGTAGTTTAATAACATTTTTAATGTAAGACACTAAAACCTCGTAAAACCTGAAAATATTTAGTTATAATTTTAAATACTTGCTTTTCTTTTCTCTTTGATTCATTATTTCTTCTGATAAAGGTTTTTGTTAGTTTCCTTTTAAAATGACAACCTCAAATCTTGTGGAGACACACATTTATCAACAATACTTTACCGAGCAAAGTTTGATGAGAATACTGTATAATAAAGTTTTTTAAAGAAATTAAATTTAAAAAAAAAAGAATAAATAAAGGGAAGTAACCTTCTCTCTCCTTTGGCAAAAATAAACACAATAAACGCCACAAGAGCAGCACTCAGTACTACAGCAATAACGATCTGCGTTGAAGACGAGACAGATTCGCTTGTGTCCAGTTTATTTATCTGAACAATACTCTTTTCATCTTTAGGTTCGTGATCAACCTTTGATCTGTAAGGAAACAAGACATTTATAAAGTTTTCTTTACTTGTAATTAGACAACACTCATACTAAAACTTACCACATAGCCAACACATTAGTTATAAATATCCAATACCTAACTCACCAGTTCTAAAACTGAAATATCTAATACATTAGTTGTATAAAATCAAAAACAGCTTACATGAAATTCTGTGGACACACACCAGATGTCTCCCAATTAAAAAGATAATCACAATTGTTGCTTTCATATACAAATTCTGGGCTCCCCTGAAAAAACAATTATAAATACAAACTATTTGTTTAATTCATGCATAATTAAACATCACAATAACTTCAATAATTGCTCAATTTGTTTTTACAACAACTGTAAAGTATTTCAGAGAAATTTAAAAATGGTTACTTCATACACTAATAACAAAATTAAATTACTGGGTTTCTAAACTACTCTTAAGAGTCAAGTACCAAAGTTCACTTTTATAAATGTTTTAAAACATATCAAACAATTATCCGACATTCCCTCACAACCAGGAAGAAATTTATCAAACATCTATACAACTAATCACATTTACTTCCAAAAAGTGGAATTTTCTTTTTCTCGAGTGAGGAAATTTGTAAACAGATTAATACGTATTGAAATATTCCTTTTTATTACATTTATAGATGAGAAACTACAACAAGTCAATACTTAGTTTAATCATATGAAATATTTTCTTCATAACTCGTCTAATGCTCGAGTTAATTCATAACTTTTAAGTTCCTGTTTCAACTGTTAATCTCCAGTAAAACCGAAACATTTTATCAATTAATCTAAAGAATGTGATTTAACTACGTGGGGGTGGGGGGGTTTCTAAGAAAGAGTTGATTAAGGAGACTAAAAAAACTGAGATTACCAGAACCAGACTTGCAGTTTTGGTAAACACTTGTATCACTCAAACTAGTCATAACTGAAAAAAATTCACCCCTATTAAACCTAACAAGTTGTTTCAAGCACCTAGACACCCAAAGAAAAATTGAAATCATTTCCCAAGTTACTATCTCATTTAGAAATCACTTTGCTACTCAAATCAAGTCCGAAAAAGTTTAACGTTCAACTGTTCTTGTCATGGTGTTATGTACCTATATTGGTGTAATGTAAGAGACTTTACACTAGAGGTCACTACTAAAAACTAACATTTTAGGTTGCCTCTTTTGTCTCCTTGAACAATGTTTCATTAAAAATCATTGACTGAATACTGCAACACGATTTTTTTAGATGTCTGTGAGAAACAAGTAACACATACAATCCCATTTCTTAGATATCAATATTTCTTCTGATATTTAAAACATTTAGAAAAAATTTGACATCACATTTCTTAGAAAACTGAGATCACATTACACCCTTTAAGTACTTTCACTTTGTTGTTTCTTTCAGTCACATCGTGCTTCTATATTAAGAGCAAATAAAAAAATAAATAAAATCTTTATTAGATATTTCACTAAAATTAGCCCTGAAGATCGTAACTGTATTACTGGAACTAGTCAGCTTAAATATGTAATAGATTGATCTTTCACTGTGCCAAAAAAAAAAAAAAAAAAAAAAGTTTTTTTTTTTAACTCCTAATATGCTTTTCATTTCCTTGTTTCATGAAATGCATATCACGCTAGTTCCAAGTTTGAGCGAGAAATATTTTAAATACAGCTGTTTTTATTTCTAAAACTTACAATGCCAGCTGCTGTCGAACACTGGAAGGTGATTATGGTTGTTACGTTCTTCTTGTCATTCTTCCCGCATTTACGACCATAAGATGATAAAACCAACTGCAGTTCTGTGCCTACATTACAAATTATTCATTAAAAAATCCTTTAGTTCAATCTGTATAAAGTGTAGTACGTGAAACTTTAAGAAAAACAGCAGTGATGACACACTAAGCCTTATAAAACATTGTATAACTCTAGAAACTTTTCTTTGCTATTATACATAAAACTAAAGTTTCCAATCACGTGACTTTTATTTAATAGACTTTCAGGCATTACTAATAAAGGTTCGATATCTTGCTTTCACATGAAAAACCAATTTAAAAAAAAAGTTTAACCAAAAGTAAAATTAATATTACTTTAAGCTCTGAATGATTATTGTAATAGCTATAGATGGACAAAAACAAAACTGCTGTACAATATTGGAGTTTTATAGTTAAGAAAGTAACTTTTTTTACGAGATTTTAAAATACCAAATATTTCCAAGTCTTGGTGAAATGACTCCAAATTAACAAACAAATCTCAACCAATCAAACAGCAAAAAAATACCCTGTATTACAAACCTATTTGTACGAAAACATTTACGGTTCTAACTGTTTATTTGAAAAACAATAGTAATATTTATCTTATTGGGTAAAACGTCATATTTTATTAACCCTAGAATTACCAATGAGATCCATATGGACCCAAAGATATTTTTAAATACGTTTTTCTAAATTAGTTATCCGTCAAATTGCCAGAAGGACTACGACTTTGCTGCCACAATGTTCCTATACTTGACTAAAGAAACACATTACTCGAACATTATAATAAGTTGGCAAACATGTAATATGTTCTCCCAAATAATAAATCACGTCATTATGTTTATAAATTATTAACTGAAAACTTAAACACAAAAAATCCATCAATAGTGATATTAATCCAACTAGTTACTACTGAAGTTCCTTGTTGTATTTTACTCACTTTTTTTGAGCCAATTCTACACGTTTGTTGAAAAATGCATAAACATAAAAATTATTAAATATCGTATAAATATGTGGGCCTCGCCAATAGTTATCGGTACATAAATAAGTCCGTAATTTGTGCACATAATTCGTTTTGAACTTGGATTTTATTCTATCAGAAACTTTTGTAATTTATAACATCTGATAGTACTTCATTAAATGTGCTAATCTACATTCAGTATCTTCTAACAAAAATTGAACTTTTTTTTTTCCAAAATAAAGGAACTCAAAGTCTTGAATATATTCTTTTAATACTAAAATACCAGTTTGGAAGAAAAGAAAGTATCCTGGGCTAAGTACCAAAACCACTTTAGCACAAAATGTATAACTGAAAAAAAAAGAAACTAATTTGAGATTATTAAAACAATTTTTACATGCATGAGCAAGTGTGCTAATTGGTTTGAATTTTGTGCAAAACTGCATGAGGGCAACCTGCACTAGCTGTCTCTAATTTACTAGATATAGACTATAAGGAAGGCAGCTAGCCAATAGTACCCACTTCTAACTCTTAGACTATTATTTTCTCAATAAATAATGGGATTGATTGTCACATTATAACATCCCCATAGCCAAAAGGGCAAGCACGTTCGGTGACAGGGATTTGAACCTGCAACCCTCAGACTGCGAGTGAAATGCCCTAACCACCATGCCATGCCACAAGTATGCTGAAGCTTGCATCTTATAAAATACCCAGCTTAATTATGTCACTGAAT
Organism: Limulus polyphemus; assembly: GCF_000517525.1. Lineage (NCBI taxonomy): Eukaryota > Metazoa > Arthropoda > Merostomata > Xiphosura > Limulidae > Limulus > Limulus polyphemus. The sequence continues at coordinate 22,130 of NW_013667564.1, forward strand.
ACATTTTTACACAAATTTATATATTGATTTTTCAACCATATTAACATCAACATTAAATTCATAATTTTTTTTTTCAAGAAATGCGTATTTATTGAACACGTGCAAAAAAAGTCCACAAAAGAGAAAAAAATAGTAACACATTGGTAAAATGACAAATTTCACATAAAAAAGATTATAGAAATGATGACAGAAGTTCAAACAGTTTTAATACCAACCTTTCAGGACGAACTCTCTCGTAGGAAAGCTGCCCACGTCTCTAAAAAAAGTTTTGTTGGTGTTTGTTTGACAGACGGCAGCTTGGGAACAGGTGGCATCTATATCTTTTAACCCTCCATTCATATTAACATAATAAACGTAATCATCGTGGTTTCTACTTTCTCTAACTTTAAAAGTTCTGAAAAAAAGGGAACAACAAATAATTGAGGAAGAGGTCAAATCCTTGTACCAGTTAAAGATCTTCATTTTTTTGTGAAAAAATAAAATATTTAAAACAAGTACGAGATGATCAGGTAGTGTTTTTACCAAGCAATTACTCACCAGGATCGAACACAAGACAAAACGACCGTTTGTTTCATATATTTGCACAAAGCTCTAGAAAGTCAATCTACAAATAGCTGTCCCTAATGTTTGAACTGAAAGACTACAGAGAAAGCAGCTAGTCAACATCATCTGTTGCCAACTCTTGAGCTTTTCTGACCAATAAGATTGATTTTACCAATGTTCGTTAATACCCAGAGTGTAGATCGTGACTTTGCAGCATCAGGATGTGTAAAGTTTAGCATGCTGACCACTAGGCCATGCTCGACCAATGTTCAGAAAGCTTTTGCACAGTAGCTCTTAGTCGCTAACAATGAATAAATATATGAAATAAAATTCATTATTTACAGTGTCGAGAACCAATTACCTTTAAATGAGTCTTAAACAGATTGTGACAGAATGCAATTCCTCCTTTCCCCATTCAAAACTTACAATTAAAAAAAAATAATTCTTTACTACATAATACAGTGTCCAGAACTTTCACAGAGAAAAAATTGGACAATGTTTAAAAGATATTTAAAAATAAGTGATAATAAATTTGTTAATTTCTAAACACAATAAACAATTAATTAAAAACCACATTACCTAAACTATTACATTCTCAGCTGCTCTTCTAGTTCTGAGTGAAAATGAATAACAGGCGAGGTTCAATAGTAGGCCTAACTTCACAAAGAACGTTTCAACAAAAATTCAGAAAACTAGTAATACACCTCAGATACAAACTTAGTGGAATGTGAAACACTGAGTGTCCAATTAAAGAAAAATAACAGATTTGATGTTATACGGTCATTTATATCACTGAAGCCTTTAACACTAGCTTACGAGCAGGAAGTACAACTTACCGACTTAGCTGACGTGAAACATTCATTCTTACATCCAATCTTTTGTCATAGATAATTCCATTATCTTCTGGTATCATTAAATCACTGAAATAAAAACAAAGTCCAAAAAGTTAGATCGACTTCATGCTCAGATTCAACGGCAATGCAAGAAAACACACAAATAGAACATTATTAAAATAAATCAGATAAAAAATAAAACTTGTTTCACTGGTCTCGGAGAGCTATCATCAGAGGTAAAAGAAGAATCTTTTTGTAAACTGCATTAATATTCATAACTAATAGTTATATCAATGTTCCTGTAATTGTCGTTAACCGACAGATATGTTCCTGTAATTGTCGTTAACCGACAGGCTTGTTCCTGTAATTGTCGTTAACCGACAGGCTTGTTCCTGTAATTGCCGTTAACCGACAGATAAGTTCCTGTAATTGCCGTTAACCGACAGATAAGTTCCTGTAATTGCCGTTAACCGACAGATAAGTTCCTGTAATTGCCGTTAACCGACAGATAAGTTCCTGTAATTGCCGTTAACCGACAGATAAGTTCCTGTAATTGCCGTTAACCGATAGATAAGTTCCTGTAATTGCCGTTAACTGATAGATAAGTTCCTGTAATTGCCGTTAACCGATAGATAAGTTCCTGTAATTGTCGTTAACCGACAGATAAGTTTCTGTAATTGTCGTTAACCGACAGATATGTTCCTGTAATTGTCGTTAACCGACAGGCTTGTTTCTGGCTTGAAAAAGAGTGTTTACTCGAAATGTCGCTAAGTAAATAATTACTACCATAATTTTTAAAAGGTGATTTTTCTTTATTACCTTCACATTTTTCTACTTATTTTAAGACTTACATCATACAACTGTGCAATAGATAAAAAAAGTTATTCCCAACATTCACTCAATTATAAATCCATTTCTTTATTTCAAATATCTGTTTTTATAAATTTCAAACGATCCACCGATATTTCTTTCATGGGATATTTTAGCTACATAATTTTTGACTCCTTCAACTATAAAACATGAATTGTACAAAGAATACGTAAGTTTACAGCAGATTTTATTTCTACCTCATAAAACAATAACCTTTAGTGTTTTTTTTTAACCTAATAGAGAGAGAATGCTTTGTTTGATCAATATATATTTCATTACATCAAATTTAGCTTTAATTTCAATTTCATACATTTTTTTAGGCATATTTAAAGAAAGTTTTATAGTTCTTAAAGGTTTCACTGGGAGATCTCAACCAACATTCTGGTTGAACATTCTCAACCAACATATATCGATTGGACAAGATTAAAGTCTGTGTACCTCTTGAGATACAGGTGTAACAGTCATCAACTTACACTTTCTCAGGGCAGGCTACACTAGTCACCCATAAAAACTCGAAGACACAACCATCACGTGCAGTGTCGGAAAGAAGTCTGGGTTGTCCAATCGTGTTCCCACATTTGAATTTGATATGTGAGGAAGCAAACTGTCTATTATCGTGTCGGCCCAACGTTTCACAGGCTGTGTTACTGCCTTCGGTGTAAGTCAAGAGCAAACTACCATCATCTGTTGTAAAACGTATAAAAGTTTCAGTATCAATAGCAGGATTTGAAGGAGGCTATTTTTTTTCTAAAACTTTAATGTTTAATATTGTATCCCTGTTTTTCATTCTTTATTCTTGATTTGAGAATGAATACATTGTTTGAAGTTTTGAATGATTATTTTTTTATGTATTTTTGTGACTGTATTGCTTCGATACTTAATTGAACGAAAAAATTAAATAATAGGTTGAACAATCACCAAGTTTTTTGTACATTTTTATTTAAAGAAGGATGACGTTTCAGGCTACCACTCTTCGTCAGATCATGCAGCTTACAAGGTGATTGTAAGCTGTACGACCAAACAAAGAGCGACAGCTCGAAATGTCACCCTTCTTTAAATGAAAACAAAAAACTTGGCCATCGTTCAACCAATATTCAATTTTGATATTTTCGTCACCTATGCTGTTTTAACTATATTTGTCTTCTTTTAATGGAAACTTTTATTGAATCTGCAGTTTAATACCAAGTCAGCTACAATTCAATATTTATGTCAAAACATGATTTGCATCTGTGGCGAATAAATGAATTAAAATGTTTATC
>NW_013667564.1:26614-28044 GCF_000517525.1 Limulus polyphemus
TATATTTGTCTTCTTTTAATGGAAACTTTTATTGAATCTACCTAGTTCAGATATAAATTATTTTATCATTCAGTTTAATACCAAGTCAGCTACACTTCAATATTTATATCAAAACATGATTTGCATCTGTGGCGAATAAATGAATTAAAATGTTTATCAATGATTATCGGATTATGGCAAAACAAACCATACAATATTTTATGTGTGTGTGTGCTATAACAAACCAAGACTTGAAAAAAATTAGATAATTTTATGATCATTTTATTCTGGAATATTATTTATTCCTTATGCTACTTCTGCTTAAATAATTGACAAAAACATACTTCTAAATATTAAATAAATCATTTTAATACAAATACTGTCCAGAATTCATGTATCAAAACAAAACAGTAGTTTGGATTGATCTTCACAAACACATTAATTTGTTTATACACTGATGGCAAATAAAAACAACAATAAGTAATGACAAAACATCTAATTACCATCCAGTGAAAGTTTCTGCGTTTCCACCATCCCGAGTGATTCAACCTGTCCCTCTGTACTTTGACGACAAACAGCAGCAGTGGGGACACAGGACAAACTCTCAGGTAAAGCCCGTATTCCATGGCAAACATTTAGCCAATATCTTGATAATACATTTAATAAAACGTCCAAAATCATAAAAGTAATCAAACTGTTAAACAAAAGACAGTATTGGCTATTACAAAGCATGTACAATCCTTCAAGAAGATACTTAAACTAATGACAATATAAGATCCTGCTAGTCCCTACCAAGAGGCCTCCCGGTGGTTCACTGTAGAAAATAAAAGGTTTTAATTTTATTTGTTGATTTTTTTTATTCCTTCATTTTTTTTTTTCATAGATGTTAAATGCAGACTGTGTGGTTAACATGTAAAAGATTTACAGTTAAGATGTTAATAAAGTTTGTTTAACACACGATTTTTATTCTACTTGCTTTTTAATTGTGTAAATTATTACAAGGTCTCAAGCCCTTGGGTCAGTCTTGGACACCGAGGTCTCGACTACAACACTGGTCTGAATTATTCCTCCAATATATGTTGCACATACTTCCTCACATCTGTGTTGGATAATCATAGTACCACGATGACTAGAGTATCGAAAATGTTTCAAATTCATAGGTTTACTTAGCATTTTTAACGGTTTCACTAGGAGGCCTGCACCAACATTCTGTCACTCTGAAGAAATGATGAACCATCATTTTGCATTAAAAAAAAACAACATGAGGTTTGTTACTGTGAAGAAACATTTGTGTGAGAATCATAGTTTGGTTCAGAATTTCATAGAAATGTCAAACAAAAACTGGACTCTGGTACAAAAATACACTCAGCTCTACTTTCAAACTTCTTCACTTACCAAAACTTAACATCTATTGGAAATGAAGATACCAAATACTATCTTGGTTCACTATA